>NC_132780.1:60260467-60563497 GCF_048418805.1 Vulpes vulpes
GATCCCTGTGGTCTAAATGGCTGCATTTTATAGACTCAGAGGCATTTAATGTCTGTTAAGGAAAATGGGAATAATCTCCAAATCCCTATTGCCTTTCCCAAATTATTTACAGATTTCAGTTAACTGAACAGAAGGACTTCATTCAGATATGAATAAAGGGAGCAATATGGCATTTTCTCAACATTTCATTTTTTCTTCTTGGTGCTTTTTACTTCCCAGCTGTTCACAGTGTCCTTTCTCTTACATCCAGACCATGCCAGCCTTACCAATCTTGGCAGAGAAGGGATATATGTCTCAAGAGGAAAACTCAGCTCTCTTCTGTCATTTGTTTTAAATTTACCTACCAAGCTCTGTTTCCTAGGATACTGGCCTCTCCATATGAAAATGATGATAGATACTAGAGGGTTCAGGCATTTTTCTCTTTGAGATACTTTTGTACATTAAAAACATGTTACATTTATAACATTCTGATTATAAGAATAATCTATGGTAACTAAAGAAAGTTTTGAAAATTGGGCAAGTATAATTTCTTTCCATCTTTCTGCTTATTTTATTTTTACAAAATTATGATCCATATTGTTTATATAGTGTTAAACTTGAATATTTTCTACTTAACATTTTATTAAATATCTTAAAAGAATAAAAAAGAATCCTATAGGAAAATATTAATAAGTCTGGCCATGTAAAATTAAAATACTTCAAGTAGAAAAAATGTTATATAAAAACAAGTAAACATCAGAAAACATCTGAAATCTATGATAGTTAAGAGAGCTGTAAACCAAATAGATAAAGAGCTCTCACAAGTAAAGATGAATGGCCTAATTAAAAACAATCACAGAACATAAGCAAATTTAATTCATAATGGAACAACACTCTAACAACATTCCTTATTTCATTGAGTATCAGGCTTAAAAAAGGATGCATTATTATTTCATTTGTAATTCTCTAATAATTGGTATTAATCCACTAATATAACCTTTATAAAAGGAGTTGTAATAATGATTGGAACTTCAGACTAAATTCAGAGAAACTATATTTTGGTGATAATTCTCTATTATCGCTTGTGAGTAGCTTCCTAATATGCAAGTTTCTTGATGTCAGGAACCATTTCTTTTTGTTTTCAGCATCTGTTCAGAACATGGGGATAATATATGTCCAATGCATATATTTGAAAGAAAGCTTGATATCATCAAAACTTTTAGAATCTCTCTTTTTATTAGTATTATATCAATTAAAGTGTGCATTTTCTAAATATTATGAAATGGTGTCACCATGGAAACAGTTGCTGTTTCACTCTTTGCTCAAGGGAATTTAATATCTCATCTTCAGACTATGAGGCATGGGGGTGTGATTAGCAATATATGGGACTAAGGCACAATCAACGTGATGCTGCTTGTGTATCAGATTAAATTTTTTGCTGAGTCATTATACGTGACCTGTAAGAGGAGATTTGGCAAGAGGACAATTATGAAATAGGCAGAGTAAGAAAAGAATGCTGGAAAGAGGGAGAGTGACCAAAAATTAATTTAAAAGTGGGGGAAATTTAGCAAACTCAGCAAAATGAAAGAACTAAAGCTGAGAAAGTATAACTAATGAGTTGTAAGATTTTGGCATCTATTCTGTTTTATGGACTCATTCAATGCATTCATGTCTCTTTGGGTCCAGATCCTGAGGTCACAGCTGCTCTTAGAAGCCATGTGGGTGGGAGCTGGGAAATTACCCAAATATGACAGCACTGGCTGACGTGTTGTTACCTCTGTGTCAAAGGTGATGGCTAGTACTGAGATGCTACCATTATGCTGCTGCAGCCTCTTAGGAAATTTGTGATGAGATTTTAGGATGATTTGGACAACAAAACATAACTTCTCACTTCTTTAAGTGTGGGCTGCACATAGTGACTTCTTTTCAAAACAATATAAAGAGGGAGAAAAAAATTAACTTGACAGTGGAAAAACTTGACAGACTATCTCAGCTATATAACTAAGGTTCACATCAAAGGTGGTAAGTCACGTTGATAGTATCTACCCTTGATATGATATGGTAAGAACTGCACTTTACCTGTGTTCTTTCTCCTAATCTTGGTCTAACCATGGACAAAAATCTCAATTGAGAGACTCTAAAGAATACATGACCAGTACCTCCCCACAATGGTCAAAGTCAAAAAACAAGGAAACAGTGGGATCTCCTGCCAGTGGGGATTGGCAGTCTTGCTGCTGAAACAGAGGGCTAATTAGACACCGGTAAATATCAAATTTTGAAAAACTAGAAAAAATGAAATAAAAAAAAATCAAACTTGAAGTCACTCCTATATATAGGAGATTACTCCAATTTCAGAGTTGTGTTTGCCTTTTTTAAAAAATAACTAATTGGTCTGATCTTAATTTTTATTTGTCCATAGAAGATGTCTTTAAATGTCACAAGAGTTGTTAGTAACACTTTTTATTTTCGAGCAAAATTGTATTTTCTGGTACTATATGATGCTAGAAAACAATACAAGTTTTACTTAAACTGGATAATTTTTTAATAAATAAATCATAAGTAGAAGTCTAATTTTTTTAGAGTATGTTTTCTGTTAATAAATATATTTTTTTTCTGTTAATAAATATTAAATCCAGTGTAGCCAATAATTTTTTTTAAAGAAAGAAACTTCTCATACATGTTCTTCCTCCTACTGTGCCTCTGGGTGTACTAAAGGCACTCCCTAATGAAAACTTCCAAAGTTTTCTTTTCATTCTGCAATGTTACGTGGAGGAGCCATTAATCAGGCTATGTTGATTTAGTTACATGCACTGGCCACAGTGTAATTTATCACTATAAGCCTGTGCTGTGGTCCCCTTTCCTGTTGTTTCCTGGATGTTTCCTTGCCTGTGTCAGCATGGTGATTGATTTTTTTTTTACTTTCTCTAGTGTAAAAGTAGTAGACACATGTTTTTGCTGCCTATGCTTTGGTATTTTATGAACCATATTGAGAATGCACGTAAAACTAACAATTGAAGAAAAAATGGTTTTGTTAAAAATGTTAAGAAATCAGAATAATAATTTGTGATATAACCTATTAATATATGTCATCATTGGGACGCCTGGGTGGCTCAGTAGTTGAGCGTCTGCCTTTGGCTCAGGGGATGATTCCCAGGTCCTTGGATTGAGTCCCACATCAGGGTCCCCACAGGGAGTCTGCTTCTCCCACTGCCTCTGCCTATGTCTCTGCTTCTCTCTGTGTCTCTCATGAATAAATAAATACATTCTTAAAAAATATATATATATCTGTATCATCATTGTCCTTGAAATTAAAGTCCTCAATAGAAAGCCAAATCACCATTTCTATACTTCTACTGCTATGTGTATATTTAACATACAAGGAATATTAGATACAGATTAATCCCATTGGTTGTATTAATCGACCCAAAGCACTTATGCTTGTAGTTAATAATTTTTATCTTCTGAGATTTATGTTTTAAGATGAAGATTCTGGAGCTCATTTTAAATTTGGTAAGATATGTTATTGCAACTAAAAATAAAATCAATGTGATCTGATCAAAACATATATGAATAATGAATTTAAATAAAACAATGTGACAAAAGCAGTTAGAAAAACTCCTCCATATCATCTTGTCACAGAAAAATAATAACAAGATTTAAAAAGTTCATAGTGCTATTTTTTGGACAATAGAACAGATATGAAGCTAACAAAATACAGAAACAATTTTGCCCATCATGTTAAGTAATCAGCATATTGATATGCCATGAAAGCATAGGCCTCCAAGATCTCTAGGACTGGAAAGAAATTCCAAGGTCGATTCCTGCATCAACTCATGCAGGGCCTAAGACATCGCCATCCAATTTTTGCTTGAACTCCTCCAGTGAAAAGGTTGGTTACTTGCTGAGAGCAGTTCTTTCATCTTGAACAACATGATGGATAGAAGTTTATAATGTTAAATAAAAATCTGTCTTCTTGCAATTTCCATCAGTTTTACTGATTCTGCCTCAAGTGGGTAAATCTCATAGCCACAACAAAGTGAGGATCACATGGACTAATGTGTAGATTGCTGGGTGTTTGTTTCTCTTTTCTTTATTTCTTGAAACACAGCTTTGATTACATCATTCCCCAATACAAACATTTCCAATGGCTGCCCCGCTGCCAACAGAATGAAGTCCAATTTCTTTGATTTCTACAAGGGATAGTGACCAATATCTATCCCAAAATTCTGCATTATTTTTTATTGCTATCTTCACTGAGGCATTTATCTCTTTCTCCCTTGTATGTTAGTTATTTATATATATGTCAGCTTCCTCCCACTCCACAGTGACATCCTTAAGAGTAGTATCTTTGTTTGATATAATTTTGTATTCCTACAATCTCAATCTTACATGACACATTGTAGCTCTTCAGTAATAAAAGAATAAATCATGTCCTCAAAAAATGGACATGCTCCAGATGGCTTTGATAGAACAGAACACAATAGAACTATCCCTTCTCTTGTCCTTGACACTCAACTTCTATTAATGCAGCCTAAAGTTGCCTCTACTATTTTAACAGCTAAGTCATGCTGCAAGTTCATTCTGACCTTGCAGTCAACTCCAACTGCCAAATCCTTTCACATGAATTGCTGCTAATCCTGTAAGTATGAAGTGAATTTTTTTTTCAGAAATGTAGAACTTCATGTTTTTAGCTCTTAAATTTCTCCTTGTTTTTTCTGGCTCATGCTGTCAGCCTGTTGAGGATATTTTGACTCCTGATTCCAACATCTCTCCTATTAACTCTCTTGTCTTGTATCATCTAAAACATTGATAGTCATGTTTTCTCTTTCTTCATCCAAATATTAACCAAATATTGAAAACTTACTTGGCCAAGGGTGGAAACATGGGCATGCTAGCAGACAGATCTCCTTCCAGATGGCAGCAGTCCAGTCATCAATACTTGTTTGGTACTGTCAATCAATCAGATAATACTATGTATAATAACTATCACCAGGTTTAGGAGTTTTTCACTCTTTCACCAAATCTCAGAAGAGATTTTGCTGAATGTCTTGTAGAAGTCACAATAAACTCCCTAATAAATTTTAGTGTTTTGAATAACCGTTTATTAAAGTCCTTGAAAGTAATATATTTATTAAACACCTATTGAGTTTGAAGCTCTCTCCTACACATGGAACAAAACTTAACCTTTTTGAATACTATCAGTTCCAGATGTTATTATCCTGATTTTAAAGATAAGAAACAAAGTTTCAGAATGGTATATACTTATCAGAGACCTCACAGCTGGCAAGTGTCAGGACCAGGCTTCCAACCTAGGATCCAGCGAATACAATTCTAAGTCTGTCCTTAAGCCTTTTCTTTGTTTTAGTTCTTACATCCAGTCCATCAAGAGCAAGTCCTGCCAACCCCATCTCCAATATCTATTTCCAAAATTCAATATTTCCTTTTATCTCTGCAATATTCTGATTCTGTTGACCATCATCTCTTCCATGGATCCTATAATAGTATCCTATCTGATCTCTCTGTTTGTACTATTGCCCTTTATAGTCAATTCTTTACAAAACAACCAGAAAGTTCTTTTCATCTTAAATCAGATTATGCTATTCCTCTCCTTCAAAACCCTCCAATGGCCTCCCATTGCACTAGCAAAAAATTTAAATGCATGTTATGGACCATATGCCCTCAAAAAATTAGGTATCTGATTATCCCTCAACTATTTGCTACATTACCTTCCATTTCTCATATTGTGGCCACACTGGGTTTTCCTGACAACCCTTACATATCACCAAGCTTATTTCTTCTTCCTAGAAAGTTCTTCTAACATATTCTTGTACATCTGGTTCTAGATTAGATCAAGGGCTCAGTTCAAATATTCACTCTTCAGAGAAGAGTTCTTTCCCTCTCACCTATCTTATTTGTCTCTTCTTAATTCTATTATTTTGGTGTGTTATTCACTTCTCATATATTTAGTTAAAATTATTTTGATTTATTGATACCTTTTCTATAAAAAAAGAATTCCCCTCTTAAATAGGAATTCCATGGGGGCAGAGACTTCTATTGTATTTTTCAGTACTACATCCTCCAAACCTAGCTGATAGGAGACTGGGGAAATATGGGTTAAATCAATGAAATAATTTTTTGATTTCATAATTAACTGAAGTAAGAAGTCTTTCTTCTGAAAAAGCAAGAATTTTCCTAGCCATGTATATAGTAACTTAGAAATAAAGGTAAAAACTAAATAGTGTGGAATTAAAAAAAAAAAAAAGAAAGAAGCACATTTCATACTAATAACTTAGGAATACAAATGAAAGTAAAACCACATTGGGAAGGAATGTACTTTCACACATCCTGACAGTATTTTTCAATTTAAGATGTACCATTTCTGGCACATGAATTAGAGGAAATACCTGCGACAGTGATGGGTATGAATAGAAATATAGACAAAGGTGTGAGGGTGCTTTATTTCTTGTAAGAGAATATTTAAGATCTTTCTTCAATTAATTTATGCAAATTTATCTATAAAGCTAATGTTGTATAACTTAACAGGCATTAATATCAGTGGTAATATCTCTCAAGTGATTTTTTTTATTTAAGCTAACTAAAAAAAAATCTCTACACTTAAAATCATGTTCCATAATTCCAGGAGTTAAAGAGAAAATTACTTTTATTATACATAAAAAGGCTTAAATTTATATAAATATGCAAAAATCTTAAACATAATTTTATAGCAAATTATTTGGTAAGGTTCTACACATTACTCAGTATATTATTTTAGTATATGAGCTGCCGAAGTGAGCACTGCTCAGTATATTATTACATTTAAGAATTTATGTTCATAAAATAATTTTACTTTCATTGCAAAGATTTTAGGGGAAAATTTGAACACGTTTTCACAAATAGATATTTCATTATTCAAAATCAAGCATGAATATGTTTAAAATAAATAAATAAATAAATAAATAAATAAATAAATGAATGAATAAAATAGGTTAAAGGAGGGAAAAAATGTCTAGAACATTAAAAAAAATTGTCTGGAGCAGAGATTCCCATTTTTAGAGTCAGGGAAACCTCTCTGGGAAGGTGACCTTTGAGCTTAAACTTCAGTGGTGAGAAGAAACCAATTATATCCACTTCCTGGAGAAGAGTCTTACAGCCAGAGGACCAATGAGCAAAAAAATGCTAATGGGAGAATAAATTTGATTTGTTTTAGGGATAAAAGGAAAACTGAAGGGATTCTTTTTTTTTTTTTTTTTTTTTTTAAGTAAGCTCCACAACCAGTGTGGGGCTTGAACTCATGACCCTGAGATAGAGGATTTAAGTCATACAAACAGAGGATTCTCTAACCACCACTGAATTAAATTAGAAATCAATAACAAATATATGTGGCAAATCCCTAAATATTTGTAGATTAAGCACATTTGTAAATAACCCATAAGCCAAGGAAGATATTACAAAAGAAATTAGAAAACGTTCTGAATTAAATGAAAAATTTAAAAAATATTGTGAGATGTAGCTAAATTAGTATTTGGGAGGAAACTTTATAGCTTTAAAGTTAGTATTAGATATGAAGGATGATTAAAATCAATGACTTTAGTTTCTTCCTGAAGAAACTAGAAAAATGAGAAAATTCAATGCAAATTAACATAAAGGAGGAAATAAAAAGATAATAGAAATCAATAAAGTAAAATTTAAGGAACAGTAAAATAATCGATAAAAATTAATGAGACAAAATGTGGTTCTTAGAGATGATCAGTAAAGCTGATACATCTCAGTCCAAACTAATCAGGAGAGAAGAGAAAGAAGATAACAACGTACTAACATCAGGAATCAGAGAATGCACATCATTTCAGATCTTACAAACATTAAAAGGTTAGTAAGGTAATATTATTGCCAAATTATGACCATAGATTTGACAAATTATAGGAAATGGGAAATTTCTCCAAAAGATAAAATCTACCAAGCTGACTCAGATGTATTCTTTTCGGGGTTTATTTTGTCCTATTACAGACGGGCTTCCATCACAGGGTGTGATGCTGAGTATTTGTGCTTCTCTTTTCTCTCTTTCCGAAAGTCAAACATAGCTTTTTTTACATGTCTGTACCAAAAAAGAAAAGAAAGAAATCTTAGAGGAGGGTATCTAACCTTTGGCAATCACAGTGGCCATGGCTGGGCCACTCTTTTGGCCAACAGGCTAGACACAGTGATTGGCAGACTCTCAGAGCCACAAGGAGTAGGGGAAGGCATCCCTAAAAAGGGCCTGGTGTTATCGAAGGAAAGGGAAGAGACATGTTTGGTTGGCAAAACCGACAAATGTTCCAAGATCTGTAATTAAGGAACTTTGTGGGAAAGTGCAGAAGACTACAAAGATCAAGTTTGAGCAATATTAGTTGAAATTGAGTGGTTTGTTAGTGAGTCAGACAATAAAGCATCTTGTTTCTCTAGTGACTGGAATTGAAAAATCCATTACGGTGATCCATAATAAAATCAATCTCTTTTTTATTTATCATAGTAAATAATTGGGGATACAAACACACAAGCAAGCAAGCAAACTTACATGGCCACTAACATAGATAAATGGTTATAAAAACATAATGATTATACTGTACATAAGTGGAATGATGATTATCATATCACTGCCCCTTGTCATTTCTGACATCTACTAATGCCTGGATCAGCTGCATCAATGATTTTTTTTCCTGATTCATTGCTACTTTCCCTAAATACTATTACTACCTTAATTCTTGTTCATTTTAATAAATATGACAATAATACCTTCAGCACCTCACCTCATGTATATCTGAGCCAAGATTTGATGGATGCCAACTGCAACATCCACTGATTGTGTTTCCTTAATGTTACTTTAAAAAACTGTCCTGCATCCAGGTAGGGGGTAAGCTATTCTACTACAGTCCATTCTGAAAGCGACATTGCAATATCCTTAAGATGGCTTTCTGTGTTTCTGATGTCTCAAAAGTCATGCTTCTTTAAAGATGTTGAGGAATTTCCAATGTAATCTATAGTTCATAACTCTTAACATAGAAAAGGAAATATACATGCATTTACGTAGTGTGAATAGCTTACAAGAAATTTTCGTAACAATTACTTTTTCACAAGTGATGAAATGGAAACAGGTGACTCTTGTGTAGAAGACCTCTTCTCAGTCTCAGCACTATTCACATTTGAGGCCAGATGATTTTTTGTTTTAGAGAGCTTTCCAGTGCACTGTGAGTGCTTAGCCGATTCCCTGGCCAATACCCACTAGTGCTCTCCCACCACTGCTCTCCCATTTGTGATAAGCAAAAATGCGTTGGTCATCGACAAATATCTTCCGGGGGCTAAATTGCCCCCAGTTGAGAACCACTGGTCTAGAGGCTGATATAGCTATAACTATAATCATCTTTAACTGTTTATTAGTGGGAACTGAAATGTGTCTTATAAAAATTGTTACCTGAACCTGAAAGAAATTTGATGCACTGAACCATATGGATACAGAGACTGGGTATTTCTTAGCATCGCTCCAGTGATGTAGGTCTCTGAAAATAATGACATTGTTCTATAACCCAAAGGCCGATGCTCAATAACTTTGCTGAAGTTCCGGATTGAAATATGTGTGTGTGTTGACTAAACAAGAGAATGGCATCTCTAAACAATTTATTTTTAAATTTTTATTTATTTATTTATTTATGATAGTCACAGAGAGAGAGAGAGAGAGGCACAGACATAGGCAGAGGGAGAAGCAGGCTCCATGCACCGGGAGCCTGATGTGGGATTCGATCCCGGGTCTCCAGGATCGCGCCCTGGGCCAAAGGCAAGCGCCAAACCACTGCGCCACCCAGGGATCCCAACAATTTATTTTTAAAGCTTTGTACACTCAGTCCAATGATAAGTTAGATTCTCTCCAAGAATTAAAAAATGTATTTCTTGTCTGACATGAAGTACAAAATGAAGAATCACCAGAGAAAATGCAATGACTGGACCATTCAGCCCAGCCCAAATAAACACTTTTATTTCCTCTCTTTTTCTAAAACAAACAGCACTCAACCAAAAGTTTGTCTTTTCTTTATTTGGAATTCTGTTGTGGTGCTCCCATCACACAGCAAAAGTGCAATGTTAGTGAACAAGCTTGCCTCAGTAGAGGCACATAAGGCATTGATTACAAATGAATTCCAAATAATTAGTGGAGGAGATCATGAAATGTTCAGAGGGGGAAAAAAGGGGGCTGAATTTCAAACAGGAGGGGGTCTGAGCCATTAATGGGTAATCTGCACGACTTTTGTTAATCCCCTGGGGCTCCTGTTACAGGTGGTTCATATTTCTAAGCAGTGAAGTATGTGAGATGAATGGAAAATTTCTCCTTAACATTTTCCACTACCCAACCTTAGCATGAAAAGCCCTATACCAGATCAGGCGGCTGGTTTATTATAACTTCTAATTCAGAAACATCTCACCACTTGGTATTCCCACCCTTTGCTACTCACCAGAGATTTTCCTTTTTTCATTTTCCTCGTATAGAATTTCTTTTGGAGAAAGTTTGCAGTTAACTTTTAATATAGACGAGAAGTATTATTTAGTTTTGAAAAGACTGGAGCACTTGAGTCAATGTTCATATTTATTAGGTCTGAGCAGGGGAATTCATGTTTTAAAAAAAGTTTCATATATTGTACAAATGAAATGGCTCTAGCTTCTACCAATAGTTGCAGGGGAGATGAATTAGAAAAATGTGGATTACTTTTCCTATATATATATATACATATATATATATATATATATCATCTGTGTTTAAAAAGTACTAAAAAAGTATGTGAAGTGAGTCTTTAATTTTATTCAAAAAAATGTAAAAAAAAAAAAAAACTACTTAGATGGACAAATGTGCAAATACAGAGAACCAAAGACTAACAACAAACCAAAACAAGTGGTGCTTTGCCTGCCCCTGAACAAAGGAAAGAAAATATTACACTGACACTTTTATCTTTCATATTTAAATTATTCTTATATTTAGTCCCGTGAGCTCCTGCCAGAGTAATTCTAGTGAAGTTGGTCTTATTTCATTAAAGTGCTAACTTTCTTTCTCTCCCTGTGCCTTCCTGCTTTTCCTTTGCAGAGGCATTCCACTCACCCTTTGCAACTTGTGTTGTATAACTCCCCTGATATTAATTACGAAAGCTATTTCTGTCAATTTCTAAATATATTTAGATCTACAGCTTTGCACAGTTCTCTGGAGTTTTTAATGAGGTACAGCCCTGGCTGTAGGACTGGAGTCATCAGAGGAGACCTCAAGGAGGTGACATGCAAATAGGACTCTAAAGATATGTGGGATATTTCACAGGGAAGCAAAAATATAAAAGGCATTGATGTGTGTTTCTTATGTTGTTTGTCCCCTCCACCTCCTTGTATTCATAACAGCCATTTTGAATCTTTTAAACCTTTTATTAAAAATTGGAAAATGCAGGGGCAGCTGGGTGGCGCAGTCCATTAGGTGTTCAACTCTTTGATTTCAGCCCAGGTCATGATCTCAGTTATGAGATCGAACCCTCAGTCGGGCTCTGTGCTCAGCAGAGTCTGCTTGTCCCTCTCCCTCTGCTCTTTCCCCTAAGCTCTCTCTCTCTCTCAAATAAATAAATGGATAAAATCTTAAAAAAAAAAAAAAGACTTGGAAAATACAATCAGGACTTTCTTATTGATGTCCAAACTCCTTATCATGGCATGTAATTAAGATCGTTCATGGTCTGATCCCAACTCCCTCTACAGCCACATTTTCTGCATCTCCCCTGCTCTTTTTCTGCAGTTAAGGACCCAAATACTTGCAGGTCCTCAAGTATATCCTGTTCAGCATCCCTCAAATACATTACAGGTTCGGTTCCAGACCTCTACAATAAAGCGAATACCACAATAAAGTTAGTCAAATGAATTTTTTGGTTTCCTCAGTGTACATAAAAGTTCATATATATTGTAGTCTATCAAGTTTGCAATAGCATTATGTCTAAAAACATAATGTACCTATCTTAATAAAAAATACTTTATAGCTAAAAAATTCTACCGTCTGAGCTTCCCGTGAGTTGTAATCTTTTGATTACAGATCACGCTAGCAAATGATATTACAGTGAAAATGTTTGAACTATTGCAAAAATGACAAAATATGGCTTAGAGACACAAAGTGAGTAATGGTATTGGAAAAATGGTGCCAGTGGATTTGCTTGATGCAGGGTTGCCACAAACCTTGAATTCGTAAAAAAAAAAAAAAAAAAAAAAAAAAAAAACAAACAAAAAAAAAACCACAATATCCGCAAAGTGCAGTAAAGTGAAGCGCAACAAAATGAGGCATCTCTGTATTTTCCTGTATCTTTATAATAATAGCTAATGCTGCTCTAAGTCCTGTAGGCAGATTAAGCCATTTAATCCCCAAGCAATTCTTTGAAGTAAATACTGTTATTTCTGTTTTGTAGAAATGAGAGGACTGAGGCACAGAGGATTGTGCTCAATAGTAGTAGTTGGTCACTCGGTATTTGTCAAGCCAGAGTCGGGATTTGAGCCCAGGCATTCTAATCCCAGAGTTAGTTTTTCCTCTTCTTTCCACCCATGTTTGCCTGACACAGTTCAATTCATTCTTCAAGGTCTAGCTTTGATTTCATTGTTTTCTTAAATTTTACTTTGATCCTCCTACCCCGGACTGAGTTAATGATTATCTTCTGAGCCACTGCTCTTCTTTAAATATTCTTCAAAAATACAGTTATAAGACTATAAGACATATATTGTAATTAATTATTTATATGACTCCTCTTAATTCTGATCAGGTTCCAAATCTTATGTTGTTTTTTTTTTTTTAACTCAGTGTGAAGCACTGAGTTTTACTTGTCAATCAATAAATGAATAAATAGTTAAATGAACACCTTCTTTAAAAAATGTATTTATTTAAGCAATCTCTACACCCAAGATGGGGCTTGAACTCATGACTCTGAGATTTAGAGTTGCATGCTCTACCAACTGAGACATCCAAGCACCCCAAACATCTTTTAATTTAGTTAATGGTAGGTATGTAGCCTTTTACTGAATTCATTGTTGTTATAGACCTGCTAGGATAGCTGAGTGGTGGAATGGATGGGTGATTTTAATTCTTTTCTTTCCTTTTTTTTTTTTTTTTTGCTTACCTGCATGCAATCATACTTTTTCCAAGTAAAAAGAAAATATGGATTATTTAGAGTAATTTTAAAACTTGGGGGATCTAGACAATGATAATAAAACTTGTGCATATTAAAACAATATCCTGAATTAAGAAAGATGTTCTGTGTCCTCTTAAAAAAATGACATACCTTCATCGAGATATATATTAAAATGCACAGTAAAAGTACCAGAGTATCTCAATTTATTTTAGAATACATGAAATGTGGAAGACTTATACTTTTACTTTCTACAGTAAACCACCTAATCTAGAATGGACAAAGTTCAGCTGAATTTCCCAGGAAATGGCAACGTGGTGGACTTGACCGGGAAAGGTGCTAACTTTGAGTTGATGCAGCTTCCACAGTGGTTCCCTGTTTCATCTTGCCCACTATGGGTGATTTTAGGATAAATAGTTTCTGGCTTAAAATGTATACAGCCTCTTAGATCAAAGGCAACCCCTTTGAACTGCATCCAGAAACACCCTGGTTGCCGGTGCAAGCCGCGGTGCACAGACGTTAATACGATCCATCTGGCTGAGACTCTTAAGCAACCAAGCTGCTGCATTTTGTAGTAGCAGAAATGATCCAGTGGCTTTCACGATAGCCCCTGCTCTTTCACGCTCTTGTAATAGGCTGGCAAACACAAAAATAATGGGTGAGACATTCTGCATAAAAAGGGCAGTTGTAACGTCTGTGTAAATCAGCAAAAAAGGGATAGTCGGGGTTTTTGCTATTGTAGTGATTTGCAGGTATCACAGGATTTAACATCAAGCAGTGTGATGCATGCTAGATATGTGTTAATGCACCAAAGAATGATTCACCATCAAAAAAATTGCATTTTTTTCTTGAGTTTCATTTTTGACATTTGGTATTAAAGGGAAACAATATGTTCCAAAGGTAATTGATATACACCAGAGAAATTTAGTTGCACAGTTTAAATATTATGGCATTTCTAAGCTAATACAAAATAAATTGTTACTTTTTTAGTAGATACCGCCAGCACACTGTGTGGGTGTTCAGAAATCAATTAAAAATAAAATGCAACCTATTTTAGGATTCCAGTTCTGCAGTGGATGTATATATATAATATATAATATATAATATTATATATTATATATATAATGCAATATACATATATTGCAAATATGTATTTGGGATTGCATAATATATTGTTTTCATCAAAACAGAAGTGTCAAGTTTTTTGAAGATAAAGCAGGATATTTTTAAATGAGAAAAGCAATATGTAAGTAAATACTTTAAAAATACATTCTTTAATTTTGTAGAATTTTCTCAAGTGAAATTTTCCCAACTTCTTCCCTCTTCTCTTTACCACGCTGCTAGAGAATTAGTGAATCTGTCTGGTGGAGAAGAATTTTGTTTTATTATTATTATTTTTAAAGATTTTATTTATTTATTCATGAGAGACACAGAGAGAGAAGTAGGCTCCCTGCGGGGAGCCCAATGCAGAATTGGATCCTGGGACCCAGTGATCATGCCCTGAAGGCAGACGCTCAACCACTGAGCCACCCAGGTGCCCCAAGAATTTTATACTGTACTAAGTCAATGCTCAATATAAAAAACAAGAAAAACAAAAAACCCAACATATCTTTACTAGTTTGCAAAAGACAGAAAATAATGTCTTTAAAAATGCTATGGGTTTTTTTTCCAAGTTATATTTGAAAATAACTGTTAAAGAAGAATGGGGAACCTTAACACAGCGGCGGTTCTCAGTTGAGGACTGGGTTGAACCCATCAGAACTGTCAAACCCCACCCAAATTTTCTCCAACTCTCCATGCCTTCACTTTGCTCACCACCCATCCCTTATCACCTGAAATGATGTGGACAATGGACATGTCTTGGGAAACCAGACAAAGGGAAAAGGCCTTCATCTTCCAAGAGCAAGGAGAGGAGAGTTGAAGAATTTTTCCCATTGGGTGTCCCCTGGGAGAAACTCTGGCTTTCATTCCTGTGCTTCTTTAGGTTGAATCTTTTTTAAAAAATATTTTATTTATTTATTCATGAGACACACACAGAGAGAGGCAGAGACACAGGCAGAGGGAGAAGCAGGCTCCCTGTGGGGAGCCTGATGGTGGGACTTGATCCCTGGACCCCGGGATTGTGACCTGAGCCAAAGGCAGATGCTCAGCCACGCAGGCCTGTCCCTGAATCTTTTTCTTTCTTTTTTTTTTTTTTAATTTATTTATGATAGTCACAGAGAGAGAGAGAGGCAGAGACACAGGCAGAGGGAGAAGCAGGCTCCACGCACCGGGAGCCCGACGTGGGACTCGATCCCGGGTCTCCAGGATCGTGCCCTGGGCCAAAGGCAGGCGCTAAACCGCTGCGCCACCCAGGGATCCCCCCTAAATCTTTTTCTTTACCCCAACTCAAATTCAAATTCCAGGCCTAGGGTAGAATGAAAGGAACTCTAAGATCTTAAAACTGTAGGCAGATAAAGTTCCCAGAAGGGTGTATGTTTCTTCTTCAGGGGATCATGTTTACCGGACAGGAGCTTTGCTCTCTTTCTCTCACCTCTGTCTAGAATGTTATTCCCTTTCTCTTTCTCCTAGTAAATTTCTGTTTATTTGTTAAAGCCTCATGTAAATGTACCCCCTTTCTGAAACCTTCTCTGATTTTCCAAGGCCTATTTAACCATATCCTCCATTGAGTTTGTATTCACAATGTGGAAACTCCAACATTGTGACACAGATGGATGGATACCTGTTTTCCTAAAGTGTGAGCAACTTGAAAGCAGTGGAAGCTCACTTGATAACTTGTTCAAGCAAGTGAGCGTGGAAGCTCACTTGATAACTTGTTCATTGTATTTACCTATATGGAATAAACATACCAACATGCCCTGTACTTATATACAAATTCCCAAGAATTTTTCACAGTTGAATAATCTGGAGGAAGAATGAGCATTTCTATCGTTAGCAGTATGGTTCCACTATGGTGTTCACTTGATAAACTTGACCTTAACACTATTTGTGCCGTGTTTTTAATCACATACATTTCATGCACACAATATAGGGTTCATATGTAGTGAACATAGCAATGCTATAAATATTAAGAACATTTGCGATAAGAAGGTCCCTTAACGGTATAGCACAAGTATGATCAAGTGACATTCATCCCATTAAAACTCAGAAACGGTTTAATGGAATCTTGCTTTTTCAACCAGTCCTTCAGTTAAGAACTCTAGCAACTCTGACCAAAGTATCAGATACCTCTTCAACCCCACCTAAGGTTCTCTTGGTCTCACAGTCTTCGGGGTCCTTGGCTACCTGTTTCTCCCCAGGCAACATTATGGTGACTAGTACTGTGTGAGCACCAATTAACTTCCTATTTACCTGTGGCTGTATGAGGTGCTGCGGACATAGTCAGAGCCTGGGCACATGCAGCTTAGAAGTGCCGGGAATTAATGGTCTATGGGGTCATTCACCTTTGACCAATGAGAGATAGGAAATATTGAAAAAGTCCTGTGAAGTGGTCCATTAAATGCAGAGAAGTCTCTCTGAAGACAGTTCTGTAAGATCAGTTAGTGCTGTTGGACATCAAGCAGTGGCCAGCTAGATTGTGCACACTTAATATTTGCTCTCTCCTTCCTACCCCACTCCTCTTTTCCTGCATTACTCCCTCTTTGGGAATGCACTCCTTCCCCCCTAAATTATTAACAAATAATATTTTGTAACTGGCTATTTTTGTTTCCTAGGAAAACAGCCTAAAAAGATAGTGAATGAATATTTATTAGACACTAACTAGGAACTGGGCACTATTCTAAGTGCTTTAAAAAAGCATAACATGAATAAGGTACAGTGTCTCCTCTTAAGAACAAGAGAGTCAGGTGGGAAAGTAGCAGAGCTTGACTGAGGTACATAGAAAGATCATAAGAAAGTTGTAATAGCCTATAGGGTTCCAAGGAAGAAGAATATTTATCAAGAGAAATCCAACCAGCTACTCCGTGGCCTCTGGGTCCTAGTATGGGAGCCCAACCTTTTCATTTCTTTTCTGCCTCTCCTTAGAGCTGTATGTTATAGTCTAGTTACCTGAAGATAGAAAGACCTTTTTCTTTTCCAAACAACAAGCAAGGAAGTTTCCAGAGAGAATTGGGAACTGTATTGTCAGCTGGAGAAAACAACAACAACAAAAAACCCAATAAAGTAACGAACACAAATATTGCATATTCTTCATAGATAAGGAGCTAATCGGCACAGGAGATTAAAAGAAAGTAAGAGTTGGTCCTACCCTCAGATGACGTTTAGTTTACTTTCCAGACACAAGCTGACAACCTTACAGAGAAATTCATTCCTGTGGTGGCAGACTGCTTTCCTACCAGGACCCTAAGCTGTTCTTTTCAAGGAGCCTTTTATGACCGGCTCTCTCTTCCTTTTGTCATGCAAAAGGCACAGAAGTTTCTAGCTCAGAGTCATGCAGTGATGGTGCAGGTAGATTTTATTTTTTCCCCAGAAAATCTCTGCAGGAGTTTCTCATATCACTTTCCCTAAACAGGAAAATGATTATATAGATTTAGAGTTTGAGGGGGGTAGACTGTAGGGAAGGGGCTATACTGTGATTTTACTCATCCTAGCCTGGGTTTCACGTGAGTGAAACTTAAACAGTGAAATCAGAACGACTCTAAATCTAAGGGTTTTATTTATCAAATGTGAAAGAGATAAAATGTTCCGTTTAAAGAGAAGTGGCTCTGACTGATAGGTAATCCAATATCCAATCTAAAGTATGAAAAATATCACCCTTCTGGTTCACTGCAGCTGTCTTGACGTAGTAGTATCTCGCCCCTCTGTTCTCTACCTTGCTGCCAGTGCACTCCATTGACTGTGGCACCCCTAGGATCTGAGAGGGTCATGGATACAGGTGAAAGAGGGAGCTCATCTTTCTGGGCAATCATATGTTTAGTTATAGGAAATGTTGCTGTGACAGCCCATAGCACATCTATTTTAGGGGTTGGACTTGTTCTTAAATATTTGAACATTTTTATTTAGAGCACAAAGAGTTTTATGAATGGAAATGATTGATGACAACTTGTAGGTCCCCACATCTGTAGAGGAACCAGAACCAGTTCTTTGTCACCGAGAAAACACTGTGTCTCTTCAGTGGGAACTTGCAAACATTCTGTCCCAGGTCAGATGCATGCCTCAGGAAGAGTTCCCAGACCTGGTCCTGCCTGAAGGAGGAATTGACGGGACAATGGGCTGGGTGAATGAGAAGATCCATCACTCACTGTGGCACTGGGCCCGGAGGAATTTGTCCCCCCCCCCCTCTTTTTTTTAAGGTTCAGTGATTCTTTCTTTCTTTCTTTCTTTCTTTCTTTCTTTCTTTCTTTCTTTCTTTCTTTCTTTTTCTTTCTTTTCTTCTTTCTTTCTTCTTTCTTTTTAAAAGATTTTATTTATTTATTCGAGAGAGAGAGAGAGGCAGAGACACAGGCAGAGGGAGAAGCAGGCTTTATTCAGGGAGCCCGACGTGGGACTCGATCCCGGGTCTCCAGGATCAGGCCCTGGGCTGAAGGCGGCGCTAAACCGCTGAGCCACCCGGGCTCCCTGGAATTTGTTTTCAACTAGCAGCTAAGCTGTTCAATTTAGATTTGGTCTAGAAAAAGAAGGAAGAGGAGGATGATAGAGGATTCTAGAAATTGGTGCTATGCAACAGGGCCAGCAGCTCAGTGCTCCTCTAGGTAACTTCCCATCCTCTACCTCCTGGAGACTGTCCAGGTAAGAATCTGAGAGTTATGCTTTGTTAGAAGGCAAGCAAAGGCCCAACCTTAGAGCATGGAGTGCCTCCAAAATCCTCTGTCATTACCCCCTCATTAGCTGATTAAGGCAAGTCCATTCATCTTCCCGAACCTCAATGTTTTTTTAACCCACAAAGTGGGATAACTACGGAATTGTTGAGATAATCAAGTGCTATGTTACTTATAAAAAAGGTTCACAATCCAAAAAACATTGGCTACATATAATTATAATAATAACATATTGGGAAGGGTTCACATTGTTGGCTTGAATACAGTTGGTAAAAGTACTCTGAGGATATGTCTCAAGTGCTCAGAAAAATACAATGATGGGACATTGCCTTTCTGTGACGTATGACTTAGAGGCATTGCTCCAAAAAAAAAAAAAAATTCTACTTGGCATGAGATTGGGCCCCCAGGATAGAAATATAAAGGTACTTCTCCTAAATAGCAGCTGATAGGTATTGGAAAGAGAAATTAATCTCATGTTAGATTTATAGCCCCATAATAACAGTACTATGACTGAAGTACCAAAAGTTTTGAAGGTAAAATGTTTATGCTCTTGAAATGCTTAATAACCTTTCCTGCATAAAATGGAAAGGAGATCAGTTCAGAGAAAAATAGCAAAATGTCAAAAAAAGGAATAAGTGAAATATTTCTTGCAGGTGCCCAAGCAGAGGGGAGGGGCAGAGGGAGACGGAGAAGCAGACTCCCTGCTGAGCAGGGAGCTCCATCCCATGTGCCACTCCATCCAAGGACCCTGGGATTATGACCTGTGATCATGACCTGAGCCGAAGGCAGATGCTTAACTGATTGAGCCACCTGGGCACCCCCTTGTAGGACTTCTTGAACAAGCCCAAGACTCCGTGATATTCATTCAGTGTTGGTTTTTATGCAAATGGTTTTAAAGTGTTATCAATCCTCTAATTTCCTATTGATTACACTTTTCCAAAGATGTATTAAGAGCATCTGCTAAACTCTTTCATTGAGAGTTTTCTCTTGCCCTGAAAAAATTGGTCTGAGCCACTGAAAGCCACAGTGGTCACCCCCTCTATGGTCAGAAGGTGAGGGTGCAGCAAGAACATAGAAGCTCTCTTTTGCAGAATGAGGCAAGCTAGTCTCACCTCTCTTTGTACCTTTCCTCAGTCTTTTCAGAAATGGCTTTGGCTAATAATCAATCCAAATATCCAAACTAAAATATGAAAAAAGTCACCCATCTGGCTTACTGCAGCTGTCTTGCTTTAGTTAGCATCCCTGCCCCTCTGCTCCCTACCTGTTGCCAACACCCTTCATTGACTAGTGCAGCCTGGGGTCTTAGCAGGTTAAGGATGCAGGTGGAAGAGAGCTCATCTTTCGGGTCATCTTCCCCCACGCCTCCCAGCAGGAATAGTATTGCTCTGGCTGCCCACTCCCTCCTGCTCCTCCTGTCTTTATCTACCCTGGGCTCTGGACTTGCCTTGTCCTCCCCATCGAATGTTACCCAGACCACCTGGATGCTCCCCTGCTCAGTAAACAGAAAGCTCAATCATTGCTTTTCATCAACTACTGGAAAAATAATAGTGGATCATTTTTTACAGTTGGACAAAGGAAATGTGAGGAAAAATACTCCTTGATATGTAGGAATAAATATTGCTTAGAAGAATTTCAGGCAAAGAGTTAAAAGAGATTTTGAGTCCTTGAAATGACACTTTTGGGTGACTATGAAGGCAGGAATTGGAGGGAGGCAGTGCATGTTGGCTGTTGGATTGTGCATCTTCTAGCCTGTGCTGCCTCGGCCAATTTTAAAGGGAGCTCTCCCCAGTGTGGGAAAGACTAAATTTGAGGAAGGAAAAAAAAAATCAAATTTTACTTCCTATTTGTAGTCCTGGCTCACATATGATGTGAGAAGTAGTGGCTGATACAAAGACGTCTCACACAGAGGTCTCCTGCTCAGAAGCCAGCCCTCCAGAGGACGGGCTATAGTGGCTATTCTCAAACGTGGTCCCAGACCAGCAGTGGCAGCATCACCTGGGAAGGTGAGAAATGCAAATTCTTGGGCCTTGCCTTAGACCTCTTGTAGCAGAAACTCTGGCTCGAGGCCTGTAATCTGTGTTTTGATAAGACTTCCAGGTTAGTCTGATACAGGCCAACGTTTGAGGACCGGTGATGGAGAGGTAAAGACCTGCACTCTGCAGAGGAACATATGATGCACATCACACCTGCACCACAATTTGTACCCCAAGTTGTTTTAGAAAGATTTTACATTGACTATCCTTATTTTGAATTACTTTAGGTCACAATCTGAATGTCTTCATTTAGTTATACAATCAACTCATGATACCAGATGCAGAGTTGTGAGGGAATGTCAGGTAACATACATGAAAAGACTATTTGACACTGAAAAGCAATATGAAAATACCAGATAAATCATTTCTTTCCTAGCCTCTCTCTTTTCCCTCCCTTCCTTTCCCCTCTCTTTCCCTCCACTTTTCTCTCTCTTCCTTCCTTTCTTTATTCTTTCATTCCATATTCCTATTTTCCCTTTCTTCCTTACTTCTGTATTTTTGTTATATATGTATGTTATCTATATTTCCTTGGTTTTAAATTAACGTTAAATGCTCCAAATATTGAATTAATTTTTACTCCATTAATTATTGTATTTACAAAAAAAATAAAAAAATATTTGTTCAGTCCTCAAAATATGTTTATTCACCATAACCCTTCCTTATCAAAGAATTGTTTTATGAATCTGAGTATCAGTAAGTCAGAAATATTTGGATTAAATTGCCCAGTTATCTTTTAAACAAAACATGGTTTTTAAATTATGGGAAAAATTCCTTGGAAAAATAAATTTCAGATTTGTGAAAAAATGTTGGATGTTTCGATTCTGAACACCGTTAAGGTCATACACTGTTGATACAAAATAGTTGGTGCTTTATCTATTTCAGGATACAAATAATAATGAGGGAATATCCATGGACACACTTTTTGATTTATGAAATAGGTAATGCCTGTTTCATATCATATCTTAAAATCTAATGTTATACCTGATAATAAATGAATCCCAGAAATAATTTATACTCATATATGTATATACATGTAAGCATATATATGTGTATTACATATATACATATATACATATATATAAAACACTACAATTTGACAATTGTGTCTCACTTCACAAGTCTTTTCTTTCAGAAAGACACTATAGTATAGTGGAAATGGAATTTAATAGGCTGGCATTTGAAAAACAGCCATGTTTGTGTGTGACTACCTGATGGGCAAATTATTTTACCTTAATGATCATCAGTTTTCTCATAAGTAATAAGATTAGTAATATGACTCTATAAAATTATAGTAAAAATCAAATTAAAAATCTGTGAATTATTGCAGCGGCCTCCTATTTATTTATGGTTTCCTTTAATTAGTGATGAAAGTCACCCCTCCTCCATGAGTAAATGGAATAGACATAGGTTCAGATACAATTCTGATATATTTAAGAGCAGTGGAGTCGCACATATGAAATACTATTTTATGAGGTATTAATAAATATTTACAGATTAGTTTTGATGCCTAGTTAATAACAAAAATGCTGCTAGAAAAATGAAGGTGCTGATGAGAAAATTGGGATTTTTGGTCTATAGAATGCCAAGAAATTTACCTCTCTGAATAAACAAATTATTTAGCCGAGTACAGACGTAATTTATATGCATTTCATGAATTGAAGCAGTAATGACCCATTGGAATATTGCTTGCTCAGTTAGGCTACATTTTAAATTATTGCATATATAGAAAAGAAAGTATTCAGTTTCAAAAATATATAAAGCGATAAAATCAATTCTAAGTAAAGCCATTAAGTTATATTGATGTTGAATGCTTCATTGAACTGGGTTAAGGAGCTATATCCAGTCATGTGAAAGAGATTTTCATTTTTAATTGTTAATGAGCAGTTCTAACCATGGCTGCTCCTCTTTAATTGGTTGAAGTCTTGCTTAAGAAATGAAAGTACAATAAGTCTCTAATCCTATTCCTTATCCCTAGCCTACCCTTAAATTCTCAGCGCTTAACACTTCTTCCTGAGTTTCCTGACTCTACTTCTCCTGTGCTATCTCCACCACTTGAAAATCCTTTATATTCCTGAGAGATTCCTCCAAGAAACCCTTTTTCTATTATCTTCTCACCCCCTTAAGTTGGAGAGAATGTCTCTAACCTTTGATTCTCCATGGATTTCATTAATGATGCTTTACTCTGGTTTGTTTGGTAACTACTTATGCCTGTGGCCCTGTGAGCCCTCTGGGGAGTCTTCCTTTGACATCACCTGCAGTGTCTAGAACACTGCCTAGCACAGTACCTGCCACATGTAAGTGTGCAGAGTTAAATTGTTCTAGCAAAGTTGGGAAGTGTTGTGGGCAATATGACATGGCTTGGGATAATTTCTAGAGCGAGAGCCAGATTCAGCTCACATGTTTGACTGAGTAAGCCATTTTGGCTATAAAGATAAAGCCACACATGCAAACAATTTGCTTCATCACAGATCTCTTTCATTTGTTCCATGTATATTTATGCAAAACCTACGTACTTCCTCCTCTATTTTATTTTTTAAAATTAGGGCCAAATATACACTGGCCTGGGAAATATATCTTTCATGTGATTTTTTTTTTTCTGGAATGGACACACTGACACTGCTACACTACACAAAAGGCAATTGATAAGATACAAACCATGAAACATAGCATTTCTAAGGTGCTGGAATAGAACAATACCACCTTTAATGTGCACCCTTAACATCATTTTAGTTTTTTTATTTCTCTACTCATGAGACATTCTTAGAGTGAAATGCTTACTACCATAATCTACTATTTTTCACAGTGTAGATGTTACTTCATTATAACACAAAGTTGAAAGTTTGATGAATAATGGTGTTCTTCATGTTGATTTGAATTGATTCCAATTTATTATCTGAATAATTAACTTTTCATTGCTTTTAACCATGAAAGTCTAAATAAAATTCTTACCTAATGCCTATAAATTCTTCAAAAATATCATAAGAGAAATTCTCAAATATGATGCAAATATGTAACTGAGCAAGTAAACAGACACATTACTTAATTAGTCATTAATGCAACCAAAGAGTAGAGAAAAAAATCTTTTGAGTTAGTGTTTTCATTTTCCCTGGATAAATAGAAGAATAGGATTATCCAAGAATAGGATTATTGGATCATATGTCATTTCTATTTTTACTTAAGTAATTTTTAATTTTTTGAGGAAACTTCAAGCTGTTTTCCACAGTAGCTGTGTCGATTCACATTCCCATGGAGAGTGCACAAGGGTTCCTTTCTCTCTTCATCCTCACCAACACTTGTTATTTCTTGTCATTTTTATTTTAGCCATTCTTATTGGTGTAAGATATCACTGTGGTTTTGACTTGCATTTCCCTGATGATGAGTGATGTTGAGCATCTTTTCATGTGTCTCTTGGCCATCTGGATGTCTTCTTTGGAAAAATATCTATTTGGGTCCTCTGCCCATTTTTAAATTATTTTGGTGTTGAGTTATGTAAATTCTTTGTATATTTTGGTACTAACCCCTTATTGGATCTATCATTTTCAAGTATCTTCTCTCATTCAGTAGGTTTTCTTTTTGTTTTGCTGATGATCTCCTTTGATGTGAAAAAGCTTTTTATTTTGAGGTGGTCCTGATAGTTTATTTTGGTTCTCATTTCCCTTGCCTGAGGAGCCATATTTAGAACAATGTTGCTATGGCTGATGTCAGAGAAATTATTGCCTGTGTTGTCTTCTAGAATTTTTATGGTTTCAGGTCTCATGTTTAGGTCTTTAATCCATTTTGAGTTTATTTTTGTGTGTGGTGTTAGAAAGTAGTCCAGCTTCCTAAGTGTCTATCAGCAGACAAATGGAGAAGGAAAATGTGGTGTATGTGTGTGTATATATGTGTACATATCGTGGAATATTACACAGCCATAACAAAGAACAAGATCATGCCATTTGAGAAAACATAGATGGATTTAGAGGGTATTATGCTGAGTAAAATAAGTGAGACAGAGAAAGATAAATACCATATTATTCCTTTCATAAATGGAGTATTAAAATGAATAAACAAAAAGAATTAGGATTATAAATACAGAGAAAAAACTGATGGTTGCAGTGGGAAGAGGTTGGGCAAAACGGGTGAAGAGGAATGAGATATACTGGACTCCAGTTATAGAATGAGTAAGTCACGGGAATAAAAGGCACAGCATAAGATAAAGTCAATGATATTGTAATAGCAATGTAATGGGGCAGATACTAGCTATACTAGTGAACACAGCATATAAACTTGTTAAAAATTTGATTTCCTACATCTAGTTAACTCAAAAGTGATGAGGCAAATTAGAGTAGACACATATTAAACATGATTCTTGCACTGTGGTCCTTCTTCTCTCAATGTATTTCATTTGCTCTACCAACCCTGGACAGCTGTGGTGCACCAGGGAATTCTATCATGAGTCTCTCAGAGAAGGATAAATGGACAGATTTGCCCAAAGGACAAAAAGGCAAGAGGAAGAAAGTAATACAAATCACGTTGTTTTTGTTTTGCTTTTCTCCAAAATTATTAGGAAATATTGTGATGGTCTTTAATTGGATTTCACTGGTTCTGCAAAGGAAAACCTAGATTCATGGCAGAGAAAGATGTGACAAAAAAATTAGCTGATCCTTTGTAGAATCCCAAAAAAAATACAATAGATGAATAAAAAATATTCTTACATATTAATTGAATTTAATAAGTATAAAGTTATAAAAACAGTCTCTTAAAATATCATTTTTCTTTTTTTAGTTTTTCTTTTAATTTTCCATTCTTGCTTATCCTGACTCTTAAATCATTATGATAATTAACTCCAGGAAGATATTGTAGGGTTTTAGATGAGATGCTCTTTTAAAAAGGTCTAACAGAGTAAATTTTCTGAGCAGTAAAGGGGAGGGTGGTGACCTGATTTTTTGTTTTACTAAAACATGGTTTGTTGCTGAGAGATTTATGAGAGTGAACAAGAGATCAAAGATTCTTTCTGAATGTTTGAGGTTCAGTAAACACCAAATTATTACCTTCCAAACAAATTTCTATTTTTGAAAAAAGCCCTTAAGATTAGAAGGTGAAATTTAATCTATGTTTGAATTATTGTCATTTGTGTCAGCAAAACATTTTACAAAGCTAGTTCATATTCTTGAAGCAATTTGGGTTACAGTATGGAGAAAGGAAAGAGGATGAAAGGAGAGACAACATTGAAATTTTTAAAATAATATTTAATCTCAGTTTAACAAGTGAAAACAAAAAAAAATTGATACTATTCTTAATGTAATTTCTTTATTAAGTAAGTGCAAATATGTTAACTACATTTCACACTACCTTATTTCACAAAGTATAAATTTATTAACTAGGTGAAAACTTTGAAAATGTATTCTCCCTTTCTGTAAATTGCTGATAAAATGCTAAATATTTAGAATAATATGAAGGAATTAGGTTTTATGTGTTTCCTGAATGATTTGAAATCAGTGATAAAGACATATTGACTTGGGATAATAAACTTTAATTTTTGATTACACTGATGATTACTTTTTTCATTCCTCATTTTCATTTACCAGGTGAACAGCAACATCTGCACATCTGACAATTGCAGAGTTGTGATATTGACATACATAACAACATATATAGTTATGTTTCTACACTGCTTGCAAAATCAAGAACACTTTTACCATCTAATTTTTTTTAAAAACGTTCCTGCAGCTAAACAGGACACCACAATTAAAAACACTCAAATTACTCAATGAATCAGTACTTCAGTTAAAGTAAGGCTATTGGATATCTTGATGTGTCATTCTCTATTTTATAACTATTCTTGACCTATAAGGTCAGGCCACATATATATTATACCTTTCTATTTTAATATACATTTGGAGGAGAATTTTCTCTTGATAAGCAAAGATTTCTTTTCTTTATTGACAAGAAAACTGGACAGTTCTTTCGAAATGGCTGTTCTTCCAAGTTGCCATTGCCATTTTGGATTTATGGTGCCCAAAGTAAACATATGATCATTCATATGTGATCTCCATATTTTTACATTTCATTTCTCAAAATGTTACTAGGACTGCTAATGTGATTCACTCTGTAGGCACAAATGCTAGAATTATTAATTTTCAAGGACCACAGTGATAGTCAACTGCAGAGCTGGGATTAGAACTATGGCATATCTTGGCTCCAGATCTGACCCTCACTGCATTATCTTCCATGTAAATTAAGAAATATGAAAGAGTTTCATGAAAGGTCAGATAGAAACCAATAAAAACAAGGAAATGCCAATTACATCAGTGGGTAATGTAATACATGTGTCATAGAACACATACTGTTTCCAGAAGACACTTTGCACATGATGAGCTACAGCTTTCATCTCAGCCTCTGTTTAAAACCATGTTCTGAATATAATGCTTTTCATTTAACACTTAGGTATTTGGAATTTAGAGAGGTATTTCAAGATCCCAGGTTAGGGTAAGTGGCATGTGAATTATAATAATATTATATTTTGCTAATGAAATATGTATGTACAGAATCAATGGGAAGCCTTTAAACAAAAGTGATGCTTTGGGCCCATCCGTTTATCAATTGAATGAGAATCTCTTGTTAAAAAGCTTCCGAGGTGATTCTAGGGGTTTAAAAAGAATTGGGAACACCTGACCCGCCTCACTAGATTGTTAAGACTAGTAAGTAATAATTATTATTTATATTCAAATCATTTATTGTAGTGTCCAGCATATAATAGTTGCTCAGGAAAAGTTCTGTATTGATTTGTATGGTATGTTTGTTGAGAATACCTGCATTATCTCAATGAGAACTATAACCAAGTTTTTGGCATACAAACACAATTATTATACAATAGGTAGAACTCAAATGAGCATTGATCCTAAACGGGCCTTAATCATGGCAGTATAATACTCAATACTAGAGAGGCCAAACAGCAGAATTACAGACTTGACCTTTGACCTTTAAAAACATTATCAATTGGGAAGATAAAACACTGCATTTTGATTTGAGTGAGCTAGAATTAGCTGAGGATTTGTAGTAATGAAGATAATTATTCATGTTGTTTTCACCAGTTTTTTTTATTTTAGACTTAGTTATTTACTTGAGACGGAGAGACAAAGAGTGAGTGGAGGGAGGGGTAGAGGGAAAGGGAGAGAGAGACTCCTAAGCAGACTCCCAAGTGAGCATGGAGCCGACATGGGGCTTGATCTGAATCCTAAAGCATGACCTGAACCAAAATCAAGAGCTCAACTAACTGAACCATCCAAGAGCCCCTATTTTCATTAGTTTTTTTAAAAAAGCTCTTTAGATAATGATTCTTTGAAGATTTTTAAATTTATTTTTAAGTGTGCAAGTAACATATTCCCATTACAAGTCAAATAATACCAAAAAGCAATTGTATACTTTTCCCCATATCCAATCCAGTTTCCTTCCCAGATGCATATCCTTCTAGGCTCTTCTGGACCCTCTTCAATGCGTATATATATATGTATGTATGTAATTTTGCTTTTCTTTAATTTTTATATGTTATAAAATGTAGGGTATGTTTTATAACTTGCTTTTTTCACCATGCCTTTGACAGTGCAGATGGAGCTACCCTATTCTTTTTAACTTCCACATAGTACTCCATATATGCATAAGCTATAGTTTATTTAATCAGTGTCTTATTGATGAACATTTGTGTTGTTAATATGAACTGCAATTCATAGGAAAAGATAGCAATAAGGCTAGTCAAGCTGTTAACATATTTTGCATGTAAAAATAGGAACGATGGAAAAAAGTTAAATGAAAACATCAAATTAGGTTTTACAATTTTTCTTAAAATAATATAAAGTAACTCTTCTAATAAAGTTGTATGAGTCCATTATTTTAACTGGCACAAAGCTAATAAAAACAACTTTTAAAAATTCTGGGTCAGGGTGGAGTGGCTGATGGCACTTGAGTTCACTACTGGCTTTCAATGAGGAGCTTGCAAATGTATCCCATGTGTTATTTGACTTTGAGGAGAACAGAAGATGGGCCCTTTCAATTAACTCTGATGTGATGAAGAAAAATCTTCACTAAATGACCTCGTCTTTATTTTTGCCATTAACCCACTTTAAATATTAAGTTTGGATTGTAAAACACGTAAAAGGGGAAAAATAGATACAAACTAATGAAAGAGAGTTACCAAAATAAGTTTCAAGAGAATTTTCCATTTCACAAAGTCATGCTTAATGTTTTCTTTCAAAGAACAATAGTAATATTATTTATTTTCTTTGTTTCAAATAGTTGTGTGCCAGGAATTTGCAGTAGTGCCTTCAGCTACAAACCAAGCATCTTTTGAAATTCCTGACATTTCAAATTACTCATTTTCTCTCTCTCTTCTTTCCTCCCTTTGCTTCACAACCTCCCTTTTTCTGCTGCACTTCTTTTGTTATCATGATAGAAAACATGAGCAGTGTCAGCTCCCAAATTATAATGTGTTCATCTGGTTTTGATCTTCTTGGTATCCCTTCTTTGGGTGTATGCCTGACCCTCTCCCATTCCACATGATTTTGCTGGGATGGCAGTCATAGGACCCCCTCCCCCTTCCTTCCCATCCCTCATCCCATCCAGTAACGGTTGATGTGTTATTCAGGCTAGGCCAATCATGCTTTCAACATGGCAATTTCTATCCTTAGGAGAGATAAATGAAGAAGGAAAATGATTGGAACAGAATCTTCCCATTGCAACACTCTTTAGAGATGGTTCCTGATATCTTGAAATTACATCCAAAGAATCAGATTTGTAGGTTTCCCAAAGTTTGTTTATCTGTCCCTATGCATACGTTATATCATCAGTATCTTTCTAATGAATTTTTATCTTTACTTAATAGAACCATTTCATTTGTTTGCAAAGAACTCTTGACAATGTATAAGTTTTATATTTTATAGACCAGGGACTGAAAGAATATTCTCCACACCCATTCAAAACTTTTATCATAAGAACTCAGCTCATCTCAGAGCAGGAGATGACTGGACTTGGCAGTTGAAACTAAGGAGGGGAGTTAAATAGCAACTATGTTGAAAAGAGAAAAATATATAAAATAGTTGTCATCCACATCAAGGTTTCTTCTTCTGCCCTAGACCACCTAAACCTCCCCCTTTCATCATATTTCCAACCACAGCCACCTACACACTGCTTCCCAGCAAAGACAATTTAGTGTGTACTGCATGCTCTTATTTTTTCTTCTGATTGTCATATCTACTTTCTTTCGGTCTACCAAATTTACATCATCTTTGGGTCCTAAATTCTAATAAAGTTCTTCTTAACTCAGCAGGCCATATCATTGTCTCATTTATTTGTACTAACTTGTTGGTATCTTGGCTAGCATAAAAGACCAGAGGCAAGTAAAGATTTAGGAGTAAGATACGAATGCAAAATCAAATAAGAAGAGAACACACGGAAAGCTAGAGAAATAGAAATTTAGGATTTCTGAGAACCCGTTGTATTGTTTGTCTTGGTTACATGCTCTGAACTTTAAATTCCATTTGAGCGCCTTGCATAGCTCTTTTGACCCTGGTCATTCATTTCTTGGCTGTGGATAGATGGAGTGTCCTCTTAAGCTCTATATTCTTCTTCCTCAAAGGAGAACAAAAATAAGATGTCAAATGTCAGCAGCTAGTAGACTACTTGCAGGGCAGCTGCTGAAGACTCTACTGTCTTTACATGAACCCCAACTATTCTCCGGATTATATCATGGCACTTGAGAGTATATCAATGAATGCTTACTCTGTCCTCAAAGGAAGATAGGTTTTCTGTTCTTCCCTTAATGAAAGAGAGATGGGGAGAGAACAGTGTTCCAGTGCACACTTTCCCAACTTTCAAGGAGAAAAATATATTGGTTGGTCAGAAATTATTTTCCAGTTTTTAATTCAGTTCTACCTCATGCAATATTTCCCCTCATTTTCTTTTGCTTTACTTATCTCTGGTTAAATGAGAGTGATTCTAAGCTTCCATTGGCATTGGGGTAAGCTCTGAAGGCAAAGCCTGAGAAGGAGTCACCATCCTTCTGGAGGCTATCAAGAGAATTGAATACTCAGTTGTGAACTTAGATGCTGAAGAAGCTGTTCCAAATGAGATTGGCTCAGGTTTGTTTTTATTGTGCTTCTATAACTATTGGGGGCTAGGTGTTTGACTCTGCAATTTGATGGGTAGGCATCCTCTGGGCCCTGAGGCTACCCGGCCCCACACTGACTTCTGTCCTTGCTTCGTACAAATGTGATCTTGTTTGCCTATCTCTTTGCTGATGCATGATGAATTACATATGTTAAAGTAGAATATTTATGAATATAAAGCCACTTAGTTTCTCTAAGGATACTGGGAGGAATGCCTCATGTTCCCCCCTGATGAAAGTGCATAGCATAGCCTTTTTTGTTTTGGTTTTGTTTAGCCATAGTTCTTCTCTTGTGACAAAGTCTATGGGGAATTGTGCATCAGGTTAGATCACCTATCTCAAATAACCAATACCACGAATATAAAGAAAAAGTAATTAAAAATAAAACCTCTTAAGAGAAAAGAAATCCTCCAAGGAAAGGAAAACAAGATGTAAAATATTAATTCAGCAAACAGATGCATCTAAAACCTCTCTCTGAGGAAAGTGGAAAACAGCAAACATCTGGGAGACTTCAGCTGTTGAAGTAAAATTACAATCATTGGTTACAGAGGCTTTTCTTGCCCCTTGCTTGTAAACAGCCAAATAAGTCTGGAACAACATATAAATAGGAGAGTTTGTCAAATCCCAAACTAAATATGCTTTGTCAGGATAAAAGACTAACTTTTGGGCAGAGAGTCAGGAAAGTACTGAAAAAAACTCTAAGTTTCCAAAATTTGAACCTTAGAATACAATTCATAAATCAGCCACCCCACCTTAACTGGTCTCATACCCTACAACCCTCCCAACATGGGCCCCTCTTGGTGCTGCATGAATACATCAGCGCTTCCCATTTGATGCTCCTTCTCCTGGTATGCGTTGTCCAAATACAATTAGGACTTTCTCCCCAACTTCCTTCAGATGTCAGCTAAAAAATATCTTCCTTACCTTAACCTGAAGTATTTTTCTTTATAACACTTACAATTTCCTAAGTTATAGATATTTATCTTCCCTTTCTAGAATGTTGGCCCCCTTGAGGTTAAGGGCTCTGTTTTGCTCATTGTTAAATTCCCAGAACTCGAGACTCTGCCTGGCACATGGAAAACACACAGTAAAGTTTTTGAGTGATAGGGCAAAAAGTCTAAAAGGAAGAATGAGAAATACAGAATGAGCAGTGGAAGTAAAGATGCACCATCCAGATTTCCCTTTCAGCCTTGATCCTGCCCAGGATCCCCTCAGCTGCAGGCACCCCCCTTGCCAAGGTCACGCCCTTTTGTGGGTTATCCACAGACAATGGCTGATGGAGATGGATGTGTAAAGTCATGGCTGTTTCAACACAACACAGGAAAACTGATGAGACATTGCAGTTCCAAAGCTAACCTGGGAGCTTGGTTGGGGCTGCCAGCCCACTTCACAGCTGCGTCTCTTCCTGGTCAGTTCTATGTCTTCCCTCCACCTCCATAGGTATTGATTCCAGAGATGCTCCCTGAAAAACATCCCAAACGCAAAGTCTACCTTGCGGAAAATCCAAAGTACAACAAGTTGGAAAGACAGGAAATACCTCCTCTTTACAAGTTACTGCCATATGTCCTAAAACTTCACTTCTACCCAACAATAAATTCCTTCATTTGGCAGGTATTTGTGGAGAAGCTAGCATGTTTCTAGCACTGTTCTGTGATGATATTGCAAATAAAATAGGTACTAGCTTCATGAGTTCCATGAACTTTGTATTCTAGTGGGAAGAATAAAAAATAGTAAGTAAACAAAGGAAAAGATAATTTGCAGTGTTGATAATAGATGTGAAGATAGTAAAGTAGATACTGAGCTGAGAGTAGTAAGTAACTGGAGCTGCTTTTAACTTGGTGGTACCAGGAGGGGTCTCCAGGGTGGGGGCTTCAAGCTGAGATTGGATGGTGAGAGGAACCAGGCATGCCCGGGGTTTGGGGAGGATCATTCCTCACGTGTTCATCATGTGTGGACTACATGCCAGGCACCAGTAGAGATAACAGGGTTACAAGGATTGATATGGTGTAGCCCCTGTCCTTGAGAAGGTCAGTTTCTAATTCATAGCCGTAAATAGTTGTAATGTTTTCAGGTAAGAGAATCTGCATATTTATTGCCCTCTTGATTTGACCCAAGTCTTCTTTTAAACAGTTTTCACTTGCAGAAGCCCTAGTAGGCTGGTGAATTATTATTATTATTTTTATTATACCATTAAATCCAAGGCACAGAGTAAATATGTCCCCAAATCAGTTAGCAGGCAGGAGAAGCAGTAATAAAACCCCAATAATCTAATGTCAAATCTGGCACTCTTGATATTTTACATTATATTGAAATTGTCCCATATTGTGTTAGTAGATATTCATTACTATATGGAATTCAGAACATGTATATGTCAAAAAAGGAAGAAAAAAGTAGCTATTTTCATTTTTTAGCAACAAATATTTTTCTATGCCAACATTCAGTTTAACTGTTTTGCAAGATGGAAAGTAGTATAATTATTATTAAAATCATTTAGAATTCAATGGTACCATGTGGTTTTTGCACATTATTTCTGTTAATAATCTCAGAAATTTGAAAGCATCATAATCAGTTATTCCTGAAGAGACAATGGAGATTTTCCTAGATTTTCTTCCAACACTAAAACTTGAGGATGAAAGATCAAAACCAAAGTACAAGAAAACACAAAATGAGCTGTTTTAAAATTTAAAGGTAGATTGAAGTACACAACAAATAGGGAATATATGTACAAATGTTCACTTAATCCACAGAGAAGTGAAATGTTTTCAAGGCCTTCGTTCACGGTTCTCCGATGTCAGAATGACTGGTATAATTTTCCATTGGATGAGATACTGTATCATTTGCAATTTAAAGAGTGATTTTTTAGATTTTCATCCTCATTCATCACTGATTGGACACTAAAGTTTCAGACTCATTAGCAGACATTTGCTTGCTTCCCTATGTCTGCCTGAAATCTATTGCCAGAGGAAAGATGCATCAAGCTATGACAGCCTGCATCTGATGTTTTTAGAAGTAGGGGTAATAAAAACAGCAAATCTGGGCGCTTGTTGTATATGCCAAGAGCATTTCTGTTTATTTTACGACAACTTATAAAGTATATGTTATTTTAGAGATGATGACACTGGGGCTTGGAGAGGTGAAGTACATTGCCTTGGGTTACACAGCTATCAAATTACATAGAGGATTCAAACCCAAGCTGCTTTAAATCCCCTCTCTTGCACTTATAAATACTAACTTAAATTGAGGAAAAGTGAAGTGCATGTGTGAATACTCATTAGCAGCTATTAAATTTTTCAACCATTATTTCTACCTTTGGGCTTTAATGGACAGATCTTCTGTCGAGAAGAAATCTACTAGGGTTTGCCCAGTTATAGTATATCTATACATCAGAGTTTGGGCAATTTATCTTTGTATCACTACTCGAGTCGGATCTTAAATTCCAAAACCTGGGCCATTCTTTCTCTATGTGAGTTTTTTTGGAAATCACACCTTACTGAGTTGGGTGCTTCATGATTTAATTTGTAATTTGGCTTAATTGTTTATGCACTCCTATTTTAAATTTATGTCATTATGGTACACATCTCTTAATTGTGAATGTGTCCTTGACATATTATTCTGCAAGACAAAATATTTTAGCTACCTTATTTTAAAACAACTTTATTGAGATATAATTCACATATGCAAACCACTGGCTTTTAGTACATAATTTACTGGCTTTTAAAGTATATAATTCACTGGGTCTTAGTATATTCACAGAGTCATGCATCTATCACCACCATCAATTTTAGAGCATTTTCTTACCCCAAAAAGTAATCTGTACATCCTAACAGTCATTCCCTAACCTTCCCACAAGGCAACCGTGAGTCTGCTTTTTGTTTGTAGATATTGGCTTATTCTCGAGATTTCCTACAAATGGCATTGTACGATATGTGTTTTTAGTGACTGACTCCTTTCACCTAAGCCAGTGCTTTCAAGGTTCATCAGGATTGTAGCATGTATCAGTATTTTATTTCTTTTATTGCCAAATAATATTCTGCTCTATGAATATGCCACATTTTATTTATCCATTCATTAGGCAATGGGCATTCGAATTGTGAGTTTTTACTTTTTGGGTCTTAGAAATAACGCTGCTATGAACATTTGTGTATAAGTTTTTGTGTGTTCACATGGTTTCATTTGTCTTAGCTATATACCTAGGAATGGAATTGCTAGATCAAATGGTAACTCTGTGTTTAACTTTTTGAGTAACTAGTAGACTGTTTTCCAAAGTGGATGCACCATTTTACTTTCCCACCATCAGTGTATGAGGGTTTTAATTTCTTCACATTCTTGTCAATACTTGTTATTATATGTTGTTTTTATTATAGCCATCTTAATGGGTGTGAAGTAGTGTCTCATTGTGGTTTTGTTCTTCATTTCTTTTTTTATTTTTTAAAAGATTTTATTTATTTATTCATGAGAGGCAGAGACATAGGCAGAGAGAGGAGCAGGCCCCTTGCAGGGAAACCCGATGTGGGACTCGATCCCGGGACCCTGTGATCACACCCTGAGCCGAAGGCAGACACTCAACTGCTGAGCCACCCAGGTGTCCCTCATTTCTTTTTTTTTAAACATAACCTCCTAAAATGGTAAAAGTACTTATTAAAAGAAGTTCAGAATATCTCAAAGGATATGTGGCAAGTAAACATTATAAACTAAAGAAAAAATTGTACAGTGGAAAATGCAGCCATATTTTCAAACCTACCTTGTAAAAATTAAAATGGAAAATATTAGAGTAGAAAATGTATGTTTGAAATACACTCAAGCCCAAAGAAACAAATCTTGCATGGTAGACTGGGGTGATAATGGTGATGATTCTCTGAATGAACAATATGCTAATCATTCATTAGTTTGTATGAGACACTTGTCCAAAAAGATTACAAGGGACTCTGTCAAATAGATTGTGATAATAATTCTGAGCAAACTTTAGATAATCTATTTCCGAAGCCCTTGGTCAACTTTTTGAATTTATATTACTCTAGCAAATCAGCAATATCACTTGATTATTTATTTATTCCTACTATGCATTCCTACTCTGTATAAGATAGTTGTACGTATGTTGTATGTGTGGTGAATGTAAGGTGGATCAGCTGTAAAGCTGAGAACTGGATAGAGCAGGTGATCTCTTCGCCAGGGAGCATTTGAAGTGAAAGACAAGAAACAATCATAAAGGAATGAGCTCTGAATAATGATAAGGTGTCTGCTAAGCAGCACCCAACCCAACCATAGACTTTTCATATTTTTTCTAAAACCCTAGAGGCTTATAATAGGATGCTCATATATCTTGACTTGCTCATGCAGCCCTCTGTGCCTGTTATCCTGGTGTCATCATTAGTAGTCTTTCCTTTTCATTTTTAAGAGGCTCAAAAGAAGGATACTAAATTATATTTTCACCCTGCTTATAAAGGACCTCCTAGTGTATGGGAGGTGTATATATATATATATATATATATATATATATATATATATATATATATTTATATATATATTTATATATAAAGGAGATACAGTCCCTGGACAGAGAAAATGCCAAGAATTAGGCAGGTCTTCAAGCCAGGGCTCTATTTTAGATGGGAAAACTAAAGAACTAAGGAAATAAATACTTCAGCTGATGCCCTGTTCTGAATAGTGTTACATTCTACCTGAATGGGCTTCCCTTGGGTGTCTCTGACTCTATTCCAGGTGTGTTGGAAACACAGGTGTATCCACCTGGGAGGCAGTATGGAGATGGTACATGGGAACATAACCCTCCTGACTGGGTCACTGAATTTTGTATATTGAAACTTATTTCCAAGCTCTATTTGCCAGAATTGGAAGAGATTGTTAATATTTACCTATATTTATCAAGATCTGCTCAGAACTGTGGCTGGACCTAAATATATGGGTAGTTCAGTGAATTGGGTTCCAAAGAACTAGAATGGCTGGAGTAGCAGCTGACCTTGTTCTTTCCTCCTCAGGACACTTTAGAAAAGTACTTAATAAAAGGGGGTGTGAGGGGCACCTGGGTGGCTCAGTGGTTGAGCATCTGCCTTTGGCTCAGGTTGTGATCTCGGGGTCCTGGAATTGAGTCCCACATCGCGCTCCCTTCACGGAGCCTGCTTTTATCTCTGCCTCTGTCTCTGTGTCTCTCACGAATAAATGGATAAGATCTTTTTAAAAAGAGGGGTGAGTGGGCAGTACATTGATATTCCTTTTCCCAAATCAGCGGAGATTAGAACTAATGAATCCACAGGACTGTTTTTTGATTATGTTTAGTGGCAAGTTCTTGGTTGTAATTTTTAACAACTTTCAATATTTCTTCTGAAAAGTGGTAGCTGAAGGACATTAATCAAGCGGAGAATTTGCTTTTTAGAGATTTTCTGTCTGCTGCTTAGATAATTGGCTAGATCCTATTATATGTCCCAGATTTAGTCACCTGATATAGAGGAAGTAATTGTTGTACATATTTAAACTTCACTTTGAATCACCTTCATGAATCATATTTGCTAATTTAAGGCATGGCCTTGACAATTAGAGAGAATTTGTCTAGTAAAGTAGTTATTCCATAAGGAAAAACAAGCATATTAAGAATTCCATCTCTCTCTCAGAATTTTCGCCTATGTAAAATTAAACAGAGTCCTCAACATATTTGACTTTGGATTTAGTAAAGATCACCTTATATGAGTAATATGAAATAGAAACAACGTCTCTCTCTCTCTCTCTCTCTCTCTCTCAGTCAGTATGACTTTAAAACCATGAGTGATTATGACCTGCATGTAATGGATAGTTGGTATTATTACTCTCTCTGGAAAGACATAAGCACACTCTTTAATGAGATTTTTCACTAAGGGGGCAAGATTTTTCCAAATATATACTTAGTTTTCACCTGTTATTTTAAAAAAAAAGTCAGGGGCACCTGGCTCCTCAGTCGGTTAAGCATCTGCCTTTTGCTCAGGTCATGATCTTAGAGTCCTGGGATGGCCCCGTGTCTGGCTCCCTGCTCAGCAGGAAGCCTGCTTCTCCCTCTCCATCTGCTGCTCCCTCTACTTGTGCTCTCTCTCTCTCTCAAATAAATAAATAAAACTTAAAAAAAAAAAAGCCAGAGCATTAATGGTGGAAAAACTTCTGTCTGTATATTAAGGAGCTGTTATCTGAAGGTGAAAACTTCTACTGCCCTGGTGTCATGTCCTAGAAAATGGCAAGTACTCTGCTGTTAGGGAAAATTGTATATTGCATTCTAAATTTGAAAATTCCTTGACAACCCATTTGTGCTTAAAAGTAAAATAACAAGCTAAGAGGTGGAATGTCTTACCTTCTCAGAGTGAGTATTTTGCACTGGTTGTTGCTGTTGTCTCTGTAAATATATGCATGATTCAATCTCTCTTTTTCTTTTTCTCTACTCTCCCTTTCTCTCTCTCTTTCCTTTAAATTTAAACTTGATCAAATCCAAAGTCAATTTGTTAACTACCAAACTTACATGAAGCAGCTTATAAGGAGCCCACAGATGTTGGTTAATCACGTAGTGAACGCCTCAGTTTGGGATGCCTGAGGATTGGAGAGGTTCACCACAATGAAGAGAAAGCAGGAAGAAGCAGGAGCATGTTCATACAAGATTATTCTGATTCCATCTGTCACCTGCAAATGAATGTTATCTAAGTGGGTCAAAAACTTCCTCCAATACGTGGTAAAAAAAAAAAGCCACAGCAACATAAATGCAACCACATAGATGGCAAATAGAGTATTAAACTTAATTCTGAGGTGAATAGAAAAATGAAGCAGAAAGAGTCATGCTTTCCAAATCTTCTGATCAAATAATGGAAAGAGAAAAGGGTCATCAAATAAGATCTTGGAAACAGAAGATGCTGAGTGTGAACTATTTTGAAATCCTATCCAAACCCCAATATACATGTAGAGAGAACAAGTATCTGTGTGTTCTGTTGAATGGTCATGTGGTTTCAGGATTTGCTCCAGTTGCTGCAGTCAGCATCTCTGGGATGTATCCTGACTCTGTGCCAAGAGGACATCTTTGTGAAGACTAGCACGATGCCCTCAGCAAGGATCTCTCTCTTTAGTCCCCAGATCACTTTCAGTGCCATGTCCGTCTGTCAGCACAGCCCAGCACCTATGAAAGCACTTATCTCTGGTGTTTTTCTTATGTTATTACCATTGACATCTTAGTTCTGGTGAATTCCGGTTCCTTAGAAAACTCAGTTTGACTCACGGAAAAGTGTTGGAGGTATGAGTAACAGAGAGAAAAAGACATGTTTTTCAACCCTCTATGCTTGCATGGTCTCAAAGTCAAAATTAGGTTTTCAGTATTTTTAGTTTTTTTCTGAATTTAAAAGGTAGGAGATATTGGGACAAAGCTTGAGTATGATGATTGGAAATATTTTCTAAAATGATTAATTCTGCTCCTGGTTAACACTAAGGTTCTTAATTCAGTGTATATTTTCTAATATTCTCATACATTTTGTGTAAATTTGTATGAGCTTAAACACAATAATACCTGGGTCTATTGTAATGGTCAACTTACTACCTTAAATAAGAAGGTAGAGTACTCCTCCATCGGTATTCCATTCCATAAATACTTAAATCCCTCACTTGAGTAAGACACACTGCACTAAAATGCTACAAAGAATACAACTCTGAGCCCATTTGAAAATAATATTTAGATGTGCTATAATAGTTGTAGATGTAACTTATGTCTTGGGCACAAATACAAACCAAGCCTTAATTCCTTAATTCTTAATAATGACAAAATGGGAGCATTTCATTGAGATGGCCCTATTTCGTCTTTTTCATAAATCCAAAGATTACATGTAAGATGGCTATACTTATTTTAGTTCTGTAGTTCAACCTAAAGCACAATAGGTTGATTTTATACCACACATCTGTGAGGACAAATCAAGCTTCTGTAACAATTAACAATTAGTTTCAATCTTTTGTTGTTAAAGAGAGGAACAGAATAACCATAACTTAGTATTTCCTCATTCATTTTTTTAAACTTAAACCTGCATGTGAGCATTTCCATCTCCTAAAACTTTATATCAGCGGTTTCTCAACTTGCCTTGCTGTATGGATTTCATACTTTTTGTCATTAATCATATTTGTCAGATTTTCTCCCAATGGAAGGACAACTTTGTGGATTGATTTCCGTCTCCAAAGTGTTAAATTTCCTTCTATTCCCCGGGTTCAGTTCACAGTGGTGCTCACTGAAAAATACTATGTCAAAATTTTGGGCATATCGATCTTTCTGTATCTCAATCTTCTCAACTGTAAAACAAAAATAAGATCAAAATAGACCATCTATACATTCCTTGTAGTTTCAAATAAGTATAATAGAGCATGCAACTCATGTATATGTACATAATAACAAATGAGTATTTACACAAGAGAGGTAGTCATTTATAGGATTTAGTCAGTAGATGGCACTGTTTATTGTGGTATCAGCATTAAGAAAGCAATCACAGAATGCCAATTACCTCACCTGATCAGCTTGGGGGTAAGAGAGGAGGCTCTGTTCTTTTCAGAAGAGAATGCGTAGATTCCTTAGAGGTTAGAGTGACCTTGAGAAGGAATCCAGCCCATCTTCCTTGCTCCTGAGACTTTTAAAAGGAAAATTCTATTTCAGATATTTTTCAGAGTGGTGGATATTTTTAACACACTTCATCTAACCCTTTCAAATTTGAAACATTCAAGAAATCTTCTATCCAAATAGCATCTTTTCTTTCATGTCCTGAGCGGGATTAGGAACATGTCTTCCCATTCTCCTTCTTTTTTTTTTTTTTTTTTTTTTTTTTAATTTATTTATTTATTTTTTGGTTGGGGAATTTTTCTGGAGAAATTGAACCTGGTCATTTATCCTAAGAATTTTTTTTTTTTTTTTTTTTTTTTAGCAAAGTGTTGATTAGAATATTGAACGGCCCCCAAATTAGGTGAAAAAGCGTTTCACAAACCACATTTTGCAAAAGCATTTTGGTGGCTGCGAGCTGGAGCTCGGGCTCTGGACCCCGAGGGCCCGGGCTCTAACCCTTTAGGAACCCTGTGAGCTGGGACGAGCCCCTTCGCCTCCAGCTGGCCCAGTTTTTTCATCTGAAAAATTACCATACACAGGACAGCATAATACAGCTGTGTCTGTGCGGGCGGTACTAACCTTCCAGCTGTGGAGGTGGGCTCAGGTGAGAAGCACCAAACACGGCTTGGAACCTACAGAGCAAGCATTACTACCTCAAGGTCGCATTTTTCTGTTTTCTGGTTTTGATTTTAAAGCTCCCAGGGGCGAAGCATCCCGCCCGTTTCCTCTTGTGAAAACTTAATAGGATTTACTCCACGATTCCTAGGATAGTTGGTGTTTCAGAGTGCGAGGAGTCAGTAAACAGGCAGGCTGTACGCACAGCCTGTGAAATCCCCCCAGGTCTATAGAGAGTACTACTTTGTGCTATTTTTCTTTCTTGGGGTCTTCAGTCTGAGAAACACATCAAGTTTATGGGAAATGACTATTCACATTCTAATACATGGGTTCTAATATTAGAATACTATTTCACATTGTAATATGTGACTGTTAACTCACATGCATAATCTAGAATTTACACAATATTTAGTTATTAAATAATTGAAATATGTAAGTATTTACAGCACACAACAGATATATACAGCATTTCCATTAGCCAGAACTAAATCAAATCTTTTGGAGAAATTAATAGAGCAAAAATAAACAATATAATTCATAACTGTTAGGTACAGAATGTTGCTATTAACTATTATCTCTTTTCATCTTTCTCTCATTTTGATGTATATTTTTCATGAATTTAAAATTTCTAAATGAAAATAAATTAGAAATTAAAGTGCCATAGAAGTAAAGTCTATCAAATAAATATTCGATATAGATTTATTGTAAGTTCAAAGAGTTAACTATCTTAGACCATAAGATCTCATTCCTTTTTTTTTTTTTAATATTTCAAGGAAATACTAGTTGCACTTAAACTTTTTACAATTCTGTTTCTCTCTACTGTATTTTAAGTCTCTTAAAATCAAGGAATATTTCATTTGTCCATTAATTCCAAGAGCCTTATACAGTACTTGCTTAAAAGATATACAGTGGATGTTTAATAAATATTGGTTGAATGAATATTTTCACTCAAGTAAATTCAATTATTCAGGAGAATTATCAACTGCATTCAAAATATAGCTTCAATAACTATCATGTCAACATTTGGTTCCCCTGTGATAAGTCTACTTGTCATACTATCCCAAGACTTTTCAAAAGTTTTCCTTGTGTTGTTAATAAAAAGTAATAACAAGTATAAAGAAAGCTGCTTGAAAAATAATCCAATTTAGAAATATTAGATTAAATAATTATCTTTTCTCACCTTCTATTTGTTATATATTTATTATATCATATCATTCTGTACAGATACTTTTTCAAATAAATCATTATAAGCCTTTGTCTTCTTACAGTTACAAGCTTATGTACTGTTTTTAAATTATTTGGAAAAGATCGAAGGTTTGATTTTTTTCCTTGATTCATTTTGTTTGGGTCTTTTATATTATTTATACTTTTTTGCTGTTTTGAAAATATTTCTTAAACTTTAATTAATGGCTATTAATTATATGATGGTATATACACTGTAATTTTATTCTACACAATCCCTGGGGTTATGTCACAAAGGGGCTTCCTTCAGAAAATTAACATATTTTATTAATAAATACACCTACTACTTGAAGAAATCACTTAGTATCCTGTGATATCATCTGAGATTCTATGAATATATTAAAATAAATAGGCAACCTTTTTTTTTAAAGATTTTATTTATTTATTTATGAGAGACACACACAGAGAGAGAGAGAGAGAGAGAGAGAGAGGCAGAGACACAGGCAGAGGGAGAAGCAGGCTCCATGCAGGGAGCCTGACGTGGGACTCGATCTCGGGTCTCCAGGATCACGCCCTGCGCTGAAGGCAAACCACTGAGCCACCCGGGCAATAGGCAGCATTTTTGAGGAAATATAAAGATGGCAATAAATGCATGAAGAGGTGCTAAAAATCATTAGCATTAGGAAAGTGCAATTTAAGATTTTGATGAGATATAACCACACATCCATTAATACAGTTAAAGTAAAAAATAGTGACAATACCAACTGCAGGCTGGGATACGGAAAAACTGGATCTCTCACACATTACTCGTGAGAATGTACAGCCAATCTGGAAAACAGCTTAGTTTTCTTAAAAAACGAAACATGCACTCATCATATAACCCAGCACTGGCAGTCTTGAACATTTATTTTAATAATAAGGAATGAATTATTTGTAATGCAATAATTTGGATGAATCTCAAGGGCATCATGCTAAGTGGAAAAAAGAAGAAAAGAAAGAAAGAAAGAAAGAAAGAAAGAAAGAAAGAAAGAAAAAGAAAGAAAGAAACCCAATCTCTAAGCATCCAATATTCTATGACTCCATTTATATAACATTCTTGAGATGACAAAATTATAGAGGTGGAGAACAAATTAGTAGTTGTCAGAGATTATGGATGGTGGCAGGAGGGTGCTATAAAAGGGTAGCAAGAAGAAAGAGATCTTTGTGGTGAGGGCATAGTTCTGTATCATGATTATGGTGGTCATTACACAAATCTACACATGTGATTAAATGTCATAGAACTACACACACATTGTACTTGTCAATTTTTCTGGGTTTCATATTATACCATAGTTATGTAAGTTATATGGGGGAAATGGAGTGAAGGGCACATGGTACTTCTCTACTATCTTTGCAACTTCCTATGACCATAATTTTTCAAAAAAAAGCTTTATAAACTCATTGCCATTTTGTCTTGAATTTCAAAACAAAGTATTTTCCTTTATTCAATATAGTTTTTAATTATCTTATACTTTATAGTTGTTCTCTTCTAATGGATTTGTTTCAAACTTGCTAGATTAAGCTGTCTCCACAATGTCTTCCGCTTTTTAAGTAGTGGTAAAGATTAAGAATATGTAGGAGAAATATTGTAATATTTCTACTCAACAGCAAGGATGGTCAATATACAGAGTGAGCCAAAGTTCACAGGGGAAGAAACATGGTCATGTAGGAGCTTTTATTTTTAAGATAAAAATTGTAAATGTTTTATCCACTATTAGCTGAAGGAGTGACGACTATCTTTTTCTTTTTTAAATATAGATCATTGCTTTTGGTGATTGAATGAAGACACTACCAAACTAGAACTTCCTTTCCATTTTATCTTATATATTTAAATGCAAACAGTAAAAGGAACTATTAAGAATAAATCTTCCATTTATTTCCCAATCAAATAATGTACTATGCAATGAAATGCTTTGCATTTTCATTTGGTGCACAGATGTGTCTGAAAAGAACCTGACTTGAAATTCAGGATGTCTAGCCATAAATTATTTTCTGTCTTTTAGTGTGACACAGAGGGTATGAATTTTAACTACCGAGTCTACTGCTATTGGATCCTTGAAAGCACTACTATGTAGGACTTTTGAAATAAAAAAGTGACATACTTATCTATCACTTACATAGCTTAGATTATAAGTTTGGAAAATACTACCAATTATATGTCATAAAATCTGTAATAATTTATGATTATTCCTTACTATCATCCCTTATCTTGTCAAAGTGGTCCTTGAAATCACCCACAAAAACTAAAATAACATCAATATCTCCAGCCCAAATTCTAATACACGATTTACCAAACATTTTTGTTCATAAGCATTTGGCCTAAAAGTATTTTTATTTTTCTCTGTAAATGTGTATAAAATAACTTCATGAGCTAAGATGTATAAAACTATGTCTTGCAAGCCTTTTACAAAACCTGTTGACACCCTTTTCTATACGTTGAAGTAACTTTATATTTTCACTTTTATCTTCTAACTGCTGATACATAATTCCAGAAGTATGTATACATTTTAACAAATAGTTCTTCTTCCAGCTTCAGGTATATTATGTGTTTTGCATCAGACCAATTGTTGTATTACAATTGTACATGTCTAGACCTTAGTCTTTATTTCCATTGTATTCTGTGTTTTTTAATAAGCTCCATGAGGACAAAGCTCAGGAGCACTGGTCATGCCCTGAGTATGAAGTGGCCTGCACTTAAGATTTTAGTTTATTTCAATACTTGTAAAGGAATTGAATTTATTCTTATGAAATTCTTTTCAGGGCACCTGGCTGGCCCAGTTGGTAGAGCACAGGACTCTTAATCTAAGGGTTGTGAGTTTGAAACCCATGTTGGGAGTAGAATATACTTAAAAAAAATCTTTTAGAAGTGTTAGTCCCAACATGAAAGGAGAAGCAATGTGATAGTGTCCAACAATACTCTGCTGGTGACCAAGAGGACATAAGAAGCACAACCAAGAGACCAGTGTGGCTCAGCCTTCCTCACTGTAACTCCCGGGTACTAGCTCTGTATACTGCAACAATCTGAGCTCCACCTCCCCTCATCATTGTAGGCCAAGAAATAACTGCAGTTGGCACTATGGTTATACAAAATAGGAGATGTGTTCCTCAACTTTCAGTTCATGTCCCCTTTCAATAGATATGAAAAATCTCATCCTCTTTTCTGAAATTAATTGAATTATCTGAATAAGTGAAGTACGATCACACACACACACACACACACACACACAGTCATCAAACTACTGAACATGACATTTCAGACTTGTCCTTCCCCACTACTCTTAGATTCTCATATATATGCATTGATATAAAGACTCTTAGCTCACATCTCCATAAAACCAACCCTCATTGGCATCAGAGTCTGGGAGTACATTTTGGGTTGTAGTGTTGGTTTGAAGTCCTACTGCTTTGGTATTTTTCCAGAATTTCTTAAAATGTAAATGGTAAATCTATATTATATATATTCAAATATTATTATTTGGCAAATAATCCAGAGCTCCAAAAAAGAGACAGAATGAGTCAAGAAACTTTGATTTGTGAATGTGAGAGTGAAACCTGGTTAGTTCTTGAGTCCTATCAGTCAAAAAGAGATCCAACTAGTTTTGCAAGTAGTCAGTTTTCTCATTGCCCTTTCCTAGGCTGTATCCTAAAGCCCACAGCACTTGTCAACACCCATGGGCAAAAGAATTTAATAAAATATTCCTTTAGCTTGTTGGGAGAAACTTCTCCAGGGTGCTTCTCTCTTCCTCCCACAGCATACCTTCCTACCACTGGCACTCCAGGATTCCACACTCTCTTTACTTTGATTTTTCTGGCTTGTCTTACTCTGTCTGCCACATAGAGCTTAGTTTTAGTCTGTGGACCTCTGAATGATTTGGAAGTTCCCAACATGACCTCTAGTGAAATAAGTCAGAAGCCATCTCATCCCTGAATCCCATCTAGGTTCCTAGGATAGCAACAGCTGAACCCTTGCTCAACCAGGGAAAAGAAAACATAGTCATTTCCAAAGAGTTACTTAACTGAATTCTCCACAGAGTTGCACTAGTTATTTTAGCTTATTACACTACATAAATAAAAATATAAATTCTCAGTATCTAAAAGAAACCATAGTATTCTAGGCTGAAAATGCAGTTGGTCAGTATGTCAAGGAATTGACTAAAGGGATCCCTGGGTGGCGCAGCAGTTTGGCTCCTGCCTTTGGCCCAGGGCGTGGTCTTGGAGACCCGGGATCGAATCCCACGTCGGGCTCCCGGTGCATGGAGCCTGCTTCTCCCTCTGCCTATGTCTCTGCTTCTCTCTCTCTCTGTGTGACTATCATAAATAACTAAAAATTAAAAAAAAGAAAAAAAGAAATTGACTAAAATGTTCATTTTAATACTCATACTATAGCAAAATATTAGCACATTTGAGATTGGATTGTAGTAGTATCAACACAGGAGGTTACTGGAATTCTTTACAAATCTGAAGGTACACACACAATCTTGTGTACACACACAAACACATATATAAATACACACACACACACACACACCCTTCATTAGGACAATCATACATGATGCATTAGTTTGTGTTTAAAACTCTAGTGAAATTCATTATGAAATTGAGTCACTGGAGATAATGGGGTCTGGAGATAATGACTGCATGGTAAATTTCAATTCCTTAGGTTAAAAGAAAACAGGAGATGATTTACAAGATTTTTAAAAAGAAATACATATATTCATAAGAAGAAATCTTGAGTAGGGAAAAGTAAATTACAGTATGTAGGCATAAACTTATCTGAAGATTCAATTACCTTGCAATCATGAAAATCACTTATTTTAGGATGACCTCTGAAGTGGAGGAAAGAAAAAAAAGTGTTGAGTAACTTTCTAGAACTGCAGGGATCACCCATACAGCACCACTCCTGTTTCATAGAGCCTGTTTAACTGTTGATGTGTTCGGTCAGTTTGATGGATTTTGGTCTCAATGTCGTAAATAAAAATTTTCAAGTAGAGAATAGCAAAGTTTCAGTATTCTGCTTACTTTTGTTCAGTCTAGTATTTCTTCCTTTAAACATAACCATCTTCGTTTTCTCCCTCAAATTTGAGGAGGAAAGGTCATTATATAGGTTATTATTATAAAAATTATTATAAAAGTTCATATAGGCACGAAAGAGAGGTTCCACTTCCACTATCATTTGATGGCCTCTCCATTTCCATAAATTAATAAATATTTGTGATAAATTATCTTGAGTGATATTTCAATTACGTAGACTTCCAATGTCAGAGCAAACAAAACATGATAGATATTACCAGCATATGTCAAATAAAGATTTAGTATAAAAAGGCCAAAAAACCCAAGACCTATAAAACTTCAGTGAAAGAAAGTTTAAAAGTCAAAGAAACTGAAAGTAGAATACTTCTTTAGGAGCTGTTTTGTTTGCAATATACACATTTGTATAAAAATTATGGAAGTGTGAAATCTGTGACCATTTTGACCTTTTTTTTACATTAAACCTCTTAACATCTATCTTGAGACTACTAATATATGTAATTTTCTGAGCATTTGTATAACATGTTTTTCTCAATAATGCAACGACATATTTAACATATTCTGAGATAGGTCATATGTTAAGCCATAAAACAACACTTAGCAAATTTAAGAAGATTGAAATCATCTCAAGAATCTTTTCAAACCACAATGGTATGTAACTGGAAATTAATTACATGAAGAAAACTGGAAAATTCACAAATATGTGGAGATTAAACACATTCTACTGAATAATCCATGGGTCAAAGAAGAAATAAAAATAAAAATAAGAAGTACCTTGAAACAAATGAAAATGGAAATATAACATACTAGAATTTAGGGATGCAGAAAGAGCAATTCTAAGAGGGAAGTACATAATGATAAATGCCTGCCTCAAAACAACAACCACAACAACAACAACAAGAGTTTTAAACAATCTAACTTTATATATCAGGAGACTAGAAGAAGAATAACAAATGAAGCTCAAAGTTAGTAAAAGGAAGGAAATAACAAAGATCATAGCAGAAATAAATGAAATAGACACTAAAAAGACAATAGAAAAGATCAATGAGACTTAGAGCTGGTTGTTTGAAAAGGTAAACAAAATTGATAAACCTTTAGCTACATTCACCAAGTAAAAAAAAAGAGAGAGGATTCACATAAATAAAATCAGAAACAGATGTTATAATTGATAATACAGAAATAAAATGGATTATAAAAGACTACTATAAATAATTATATGCCAACAAATTGGACAGTCTAGAAGAAATGGATGAATTACTAGAAACATAAAACCTACCAAGACTGAATCATGATGAAATTAAAAATCTGAACAAATTACTAGCAAGGAGCTTGAATCAGTAATCAAAAACCTTCAAAACAAAAGTCCAGGATCAGATAGCATTATTAGTGAACTTTACTAAACATTCAAACAAAAATTATACCAATTCTTCTCATACTCTTCTGAAAATAGAAGAGAGGGGAACTCTTCCAATGGGGCCAGCATTACCTTGATACCAAAACCAGACAAAGATGCTACACACACACACAGACACACACACACACACACACACAATTACAGTCCAATACCCTGATAAACATAGATGCAAAAATCCTCAACAAAATAGTAAACCAAATTTACCACTATATTAAAAGGATCATACATCATGATTAAGTGGGGTTTATTTCAGGGATGCAAGAATAATTCAATGTCCACAAGTCAGCAAATGTAATATACTATATTAACAAAATGAAGGATCAAAATCATGTGACCATCTCAATAGATGCAGAAAAAAGTATTTGATAAAATTCAATATCCATTTATGTAAAAACACAACTAAATGGGTATGATGTACCTCAACATAGTAAAGGCCATATACAACAAGTCCAGAGCTAACATACTTAATGATGAAAAGCTGAAAGCTTTTTCTTTAAGATCAGGAATAAGATAATGATGTCCACTTATCCCAGTTTTTTTTTTTTCAAATAGTATTGGAAATCCTAGCCAGAGCAGTTAGGCAAGAAAAAGAAGTAAAAGGAATCCAGATTACAAAGGAAGAAATAGTACTATCACTATTTGTGGATGGCATGATATTGTATATACAAAATCTTAAAGATTCCATCAAAAAGCTGTTAGAACTAATAAATTCAGTAAAGCTGCAGGATATAAAATCAATACACAAAAATCTATTGCATTTCTTTAAACTAATAATAAACCATCAGAAAAAGAATTTTTTTAGAGATTTTATTTATTTATTCATGAGAGACACGCAGAGAATGGCAGAGACATAGGCAGAGGGAGAAGCAGACTCCCTGCAGGGAGCCTGATGCAGGTCTTGATCCCAAGACCCCGGGATCACACCCTGAGCCAAAGGCAGATGCTCAACCACTGAGCCACCCAGGTGCCCCCAGGAAAAGAAGAGAACAATTTCACATTTAATTGCTTTAACAAGAATAAAATACCTAGGAATAAGCTTAGCTAATAAGGTGAAAAACCTGTATATTGAAAGTTATAAGACATTAATGAAAGACAATGAAGAATACACAAATAAAAGGAAAGATGCTCCATGGTTATGGATTAGAAGAATCAATATTGCTAAAATGCTCATACGACCCCAAGCAATCTACAGATTTAATGCAATTCCTAACAAAATTCCAATATTATTTTTCACAGAATTAGAACAAATAATCTATAATACAAAATATCTATAGTCTATAATACACACAAAAAAAATTGTATGAGACTGCAAAAGACTCTTAATAGCCTAAGCAATCTTAAGAGAAAAGAACAAAGCAGGAAGCATCATGGTCCCTGATTTCAAGCTATATTACAACCTGTAATAATTTTAAAAAGCCCAATATTGGCATAAAAACAGGCACATAGATCAATGGAAGAATAGAAAGCCCAGCCATAAATTAATGTATATATGGTCAATTAATTTATGACAATGGAGGCAAGAATATACAATGGTAAAAGGACAATCTCCTCAATAAATGGTGTTGGGGAAATTGGAGAGCCACATGCAAAAGAATGAAATTGGACTACTGCCCCTTTCAAAAATTAACTCAAAATGTATTAAAAATGTGAATGTAAGACCTGAAACCGTAAAAGCCCTACAAGAAAATATAGGTGCTAAGTTCCTTTGACTAGGTCTTGGCAATGATATTTTTGGATTGGCTGCCAAAAACAAAATCAGTAAAAGTAAAAATAAACAAGTGGGCTTCCATCAAACTAAAAGACTTCTGAGCAACAAAAGGAACCATCAGAAAATAAAAGGGCAACCTAGTGAATAAGAGAAGATAATTGCAAGTCATATATCTGATAAGGAGCTAATATCCAAAAGAACTCATACAACTCAAAACCCTAAATAAAAAAACCCTAATAATCTGACTTAAAAATGGTTAGAAAATCTAAATAGACAGTGTTCCTAAGACATTACAGATAGCCAATGGGCACATGAAAAGATGCTCAACATTAGTAATCATCAGGATAGTACAAATCAAAACCACAATGAAATAATACATATAATAAGTCTGACAAAGACAAATACTGTATGGTATCTCCTATATATGGAATCTAAAAACAACAACACAAACCAAAAAGAAAAAAAACCCAACCAAACTTATAGATACAGAAAACAGATTTGTGGTTGCAAAAGGCGGGCTGCAGGTGGTAGAAGTAGGTGAATTATTTTTTTTTTGTTTAAATAAATTGCATAAAAACTTAAAATATTTTAGAAAATCTATATAATTTTCTAAGTGTTTGTATAGCATGTTCTTTCAAGAATTCAATGAGGTTGCTTTTTTTTTGAGAAGTTCCAAATTGTAAGAAGAGTACTTTTCAGCATTGAAACCCAAGGGCCACCTAAATACAGTGTGATGAGTAGACATATGATAACCTCTTATGTCAAATCTGAAATATGCTTTCCCAGCCATATTAAGTCTGTTGAAAAAAAATTTCAAGTGATCTGGCAACTTAAAGCGAAACATATGCTTTGATATTATGCTTTTTCTTAGGAGTAAGTCATGCCATGTTGCAGGAAGGTAGGTTTTCATACTGCATTTCTAATTATATTCCTGAAAAAGTTATGCCATACATACTATGCAAGAATCTAACTTCAAAAGAAAAAAATATTCCAATTTAAGAAAGCTGGATAACATTTACATATTTATGCGTTTCACCACACCCCACACCTTCTTACTTCCTCCTTCCTCTAATTTAGAGCATGTGCTTTCTTTATCCATTTTTGGCTTAAAATTTTATGACTTAATAATAATTTGATAAGTTTACTTAGAAGAAGAAATTTATCTAATGACTCATGTCTAAGGGGTGCTCACAAAATAAAAGTGTGTATTTTGTACCTTTTAAGTGTTTCCAAAGTTACTTAGTTTTGTCCCAACTGATGCTGTAAGCTCTGAAATAAAGCAGAAGTCAGAAGTTCTGTGGTTTGAGAACCTTTCCAAAATATGTCAGTTTATAGTTATTGCATGTGAATAACTAACTTCACATTATTATAATTTTTCTTGTAATAAAATTCTGAATGAGCCAAACGCAGAATTGTGAGTCTATTTCTCTATAATACAAGAAAAATAAGAATTTTTAGAGAATTAAGTTTTATATAATTTTTCCTTCCTTCCTCCTTCCTTTCCCTCTTTTCCCCCTCCCTTTCCCTCTAGTCATCTCCTCCCTTTTTCTTATCTTTCTTTCTTTCTTTCTTTCTTTCTTTCTTTCTTTCTTTCTTTCTTTCTTTCTTCCTTCCTTCCTTCCTTCCTTCCTTCCTTCCTTCCTTCCTTCCTTCTTTCTTTCTTTCTTCCTTCCTTCCTTCCTTCCTTCCTTCCTTCCTTCCTTCCTTCCTTCCTTCCTCTCTTTCTTTCTTTCTTTCTTTCTTTCTTTCTTTCTTCCTTCCTTCTTTCTTTCTTTCTTTCTTTCTTTCTTTCTTTCTTTCTTCTTCTTTCTTTCTACTCTCTCTCTCTCTCTCTTTCCTAATTCAGCTGTGGCAGAACCAAGTTCTGGAGAGAGGGCTGGCCATGTGTATAATTTCTGATTGTGTACCTTAGTGTTTCAAAGATTCTTGACTTTTAAAAGTAGATTAGAAATGCCAGTGCTTATTGTAGGAATTTGGGGTTGACAGCTTTGCTTCTAGAGTTCCTCAGTTTTAAAACCCCTGTATATTTTTAATACTAACAAATCTGAAATTAAGATTTTACAATGATGCTAATTAGCATTTTGTCATAGTTTAATTGGTAAGGTTTTTTTTTTTTCCATGCCTACAACTGACGGCATCCTAATTTTGGTGAAATACTGTAGTTAAGATGCATAAATTAATCTGACTCATTAATCCACTTACATTTATGTTTCTAATAATCTCCTTTCATATTCTTCTGTGTATTTTCCCCTGGTCTCAGCCCATTGGACCTCACCTCCAGAGCACAGTTTTCCCATCTATGAATTAAGGGAGATGCATCAGACGGATTTCAAGGCCCCACCCATCTTGAATGTGTTCTGATTTACTTCTTACTGCTTAGCTGTTATCTGTCCTGAAGAGGAAATCACTCAAGGATACAGTGGATCTCCCATTTCCTTAACTGAATAAAAACAAAAGATAGCAATACAAATTGTAATGAGGACTAGTGGGTCTCATTAAAGAATAAGCTCTCACTTAAGTTTAGGTTTGGAGGCACAATATAATTGCCTAAAGTTAGGTCAGATAGTTTTAAAGTCTTTACATGATCCAGAATTCTGGGAAGCTCTTTGGGACTTTGTGAAGGAAGTGAAAGCTATTCCATTCTTTTTTTGATCAGTGGAGAAAATGTCAAAAAGCTGATAGTCTTTTCGTGTTCTTTTTTTTAAAAAAAGATTTTATTTATTTATTCATGAACAATACACAGAGAGAGAAGCAGGCTCCATCCAGGAAGCCTGATGTGGAACTCCAGCCCTGGACTCTGGGATCACACCCTGAGCCAAAGGCAGACACTCAACAGCTGAGCCACCCAGGCATCCCTTTTTATGTTCTTTAGACTCTGAGAACAAGACCTGAGGGCCACCATCAGTCACGAAGGATGAAGAGGGTAAGGACTAGTGTGAATGTAGTTCTACACCATATTCAGGTAACACAGTGCTCTTTATAGGGACTGTTCCCAATTTGTATTATTCAAGCCAGAAACCTTGATTCCCTCCTCCTCCTTCATGACTCCTCACATCAAATCAATAAAAAAATTCTATTGATTCTAATTAATAAATATAAACCAAAGCTTCTGGTTTTTCTCTATTACCATGGTCACTATCCTTATTCAGGCTACATCCCTCACCTGATTATTGCAAGAATCTTCCCATAGTCTCCATCTATCTAGTCTTGCTTTTTCTTGTTCATTGCAATGAGGCAATTATATCTGAAAGCTTTTGAAGTCTGAAGCTTATCTAAAGTACTTCCTGCTATGAGATGCAAAGCCGTCTAGGTACAATGTGGTGAGCAAATTATATGCAAATCTCTAATGTCCTTTTGGTTCTATAAAGTTCAATGATTCTCTATTGCCATTAGAAAAATAGTCCAATTTTTCTTTCTTTACAGCAGTGCTTCCAACCTTTTTCATATTATGACACATCACAAATTATAATATTTATGTGCCATAGAGAGATAAATTGAGGTAGAAATTTAGAGATTCTACATTAATCCTGTTTTTTAATTGCATTTTATTTAAGTCATATAATTACAATAAATGATAAAAATAAAATACAAAATGTCAGGAGATAAACTAAATATTTCTGTGTAAAACTTTCAAATAAAACATTTTCAATATTTTTATACTAAGAAAGTTGAATTTGCAAATGTGGCTATAATTTTTAATTTAGAATTTATGTTTGAAGTAGCTTCATCAAATTTCTAATCAAGATTTTTTAATGATCACCTCTCTGAAATCTTGAGAGTCACTAATGTAAAAACTTTGGTCTCATAAAAAGTAGCAAATGGCAAAAAAAGAAAAAAGCAAATGGCAGAGGGGTATTAATCACTCTCTTATATTTTGATGGAAACTCCTTTCTCACCATTAACCAGAATTTGGCTAACTTTAACTACTTAAATGGTCTTTAAAAAATGCAATTCTTCTTAAATCTAACTGCTCACTTGCTCTTTCTTTCTTTCTTTCTTTCTTTTTTCTTTTTTTCTTTCTTTTCTTTCTTCTTTCTCTTCTTCTCTTCTCTTCTTTCATTGACTAATATCATCTAACATTTTGATGGTAATGGAAAGAATTTTCAAAATTTCAAAATAGTGATGAAACTTTTACTCAACTATAAATGACTACTTTCACAGAATGTACTAATCAGAATCCTCCAGAGAAATAGAACCAACAAGAAGGAAGGAGAGCAGGAGAAGGGATGGAAAGAAAGAATTTTAAGGAACTGGCTCATACTACTGGAGGTTTGTTAGTCTAAAATTAATTCTAAAAAAAAAAATTGTCAATCACCTCATAAAAGCTTCTTACCACTGAGATAAGAGCAGATGGAGACATTTCCCTAAATTGCTATCAAAACGTAATGATAGCATTTGTATTTAGTGTGCCACAAAAGGGAAATCTTCTTTCCCCTGTCTACTTTCTTGTATTTATCTCTAAAACTGTATGTGTGTGTGTGTGTGTGTGTGTGTGTGTGTGTTGTGGGGAGGGAAGTATTGGTATATTCCTTCTTGAAAGGTTGATATGAATATTTAAGCCCCTCGTAGCACCAGCTGTAGTTCAGAATTCCCCACCTTCCATCTGCTGGTGAAGGAGTTATCAACAGCACTAAGTGACTCTTTTCTCCTCTCTGACCATTTCTTTTACTGGCCTGTTTAATTTCTTTTTTAATCACAAGGGCTGAGCCTTTTTGAGTGTAAGACCTATCATATTTTGCTCAAATCTGGTTGTGGTTACAGTGGTTCTTACTCCTGTTGCTGAAATTGCAATTCTGATAACTCAAATTAGGCCCCTGGAAATGGCTTGTTCTGACCATGCTAGCTGTCATTTCATATTTCAATCTATGAGATATAACTATCTGCTCTCTTCAAAACCAACAATCAAAATGAAATTAAATTTATTTCCCTTCTTTTAGGTGTTTCTGGAATATTCTGGGAATTGTTGAAAAATGAAACATGAAATATAGGACAAAGTTCCTTTTCTTAAAGGGCTTTATTCTAGGGCACATAGTGATAACCCAAGTGTATGCCCAAGGACAGTATGTCTCTGCATTTATCAGATATATTTTAATTACCAAATGCTGGGCATTATGGTAGAGGCTGTGAACAACAACAACAAAAGGTGTTATATGTGTTTCCTGCTAAGCCTGAGAATTATATTCTCGCTTAAGGAAATGGTACATACTCTGAGTCTTAAACTATGAATTCAAGGTCAATCAACAGTGGTTATGGCGGGGTGGGGGGGACAATCTCATATGGAGGAAGACAAGGTAAGAGAGAACAAGACAGAAGCAAGGAACTCTTAATCGTGTAGTTTTGTTATAACAGAATTGTTTTGTGTATCCTACCTAATTTATTTTCAAAATGACCTTATTTGGTTACTGTTATTTTCATTTGTCAGTAAGGCACACAGAGACTCAGACAGATTAACTAACTTTTCTGAAAGAAACTCCTTCTTTCAGAAAAGAAATAAAGAGAAATAACAGGCAATATTTTATGCATGGATTACATGTCTTTTGCGTGTGTGATTTAAATGGGTAAGTAGGATAGCTGCAGACCCAAGACTTTAATGGCCATTTTATGCTTATTTCTATTTGTTTGCAACAAACCCAATGAATGCCTTTCATGTATGTCTCATAGAGGGAAGATATGATGGCCTTTTTATATAGGGAATGAATATCTTCAAAAGTGAATAAAAATTTAAAAAGGTAAATGAACTTACAAAAGCAGTATTTGGGGGAAACAAAATATAAATTATTTTAATCAACATGAGGAAAATTAGGTTCAAGACAATTGCTAATTCTTAAATTGTGAACTTTTTGGTGTATATTATTGTAGAAATTCAGGTGCTAAGTTTTATGTGACACTCTTTCAAAGGTATTATACTCAGTTTCTCTTTTTATGTATTTATTTCATAAGTTTATCATCTCATGTTTTTCTTATATAGGTATATTTTATATTGACATTTAAAATTTACTGAGGTTTTTCTTTCTGAATGTTTATCATTTATTAGGTTCTGGATTTTTATACCTTTTCTTTATTACTTCTATTGCAAAACTATTTAGAAAACTAGCTAAGTAGGAGTAAGGCTGTAATAAGGGTGGAGTGAATTTATTGTTTTTATAAAAATCTTTCCAAGTTGTTCTCTTCATTTTTGTTTTAATATTCAGTCACAGAAACTAAACAAAACCCCCCTCTAGAGATAATAGGAATGTAAAACATGCTTACACACACACACACACACACACACACACTATTCATCTCCTAACGAGACACATTTAGAATATTAGGCAGGTGAAGAAAGGTCTGAAAGACAGCTATATATTTTCTCACTCCTGTCAGAGAGTCAGACCAAGATTATCTTTCAGGCTGTTTTAAGGATGTCCAAGTGTTCCATCAGGTTAGTCGCAGATGTCATCAACCATCCAGATATTTGATCAATTGTCCAGATGTTTGTTGACTTTATGTGACATAACTGCATGGCCCAAATTGACTTGAGTTGTTATTTTAATGCATGGCAGGGTTAGGCTGAAGAAAGTATTAAATAGAGCTCATCCACATGGCCTTAATGGAGAAATAAAGGCTGGTACTTATATGTTCCCATTAAGTCCTGTGGTCATGCCTATTCACTTTGGTAAATTGAACTCAATAAAATTTGTTGGAGAGGTCCTGCCCCAAGAATCTAAAGACCTAGTCTGAAGGGATATCTTTGAAAGTTTATTTAGCTGTTTAAAATTTGAAAAAAAGCATCTAAATTGATAATTAATTACATTTTATATTTGTCTTACTTTGGATCAAGTTCAAGCCTGAAAATATCACTTTAGCTTCCTTAAAATAAATTTCTTTCAAAACAAAATTAATAGTATTTCTTAGACTACCAAATGTTATCTAATGGTGCACAGAATTGTAGTGGAAAGAAAGGACAAGTTTTAGAAACAAACACATCTGGTTTTGAATTCCAGCTCTGCTATTACAGATAACTTGATCTTGAGTAAGTTATTTAATTTCCCTAATCTTCAATTTACTCTTCTGAAATGTCAGTGTTATTATAAAGATTAGCTATAATGAATATAAAATGCTTGGCACTGTTACTTGTAGCTATTATGATTCTCTTAATTTCTCAGAATAGGTACATCTCTTTAAGATGGAATGTGTCACATCTGTGTGGAATTTTAACCGTATATAGTACTTGTGATCCTTCCTCAACTTTAAATGTGTAACTATTTGAGGCTAATATGCCCTCATTCATTCAATAAATGTTCTTCTAATAGCTATCATGTTGCTAGGCCTATCTTGGCATGGGAATATAGTAAGGAACAGATAGATATAGTCCCTGTACAGTTAGGGTTTGAAACTAATTGGGAAGAAGGAATAAACAAGTAAATAATCAGATTTTTTTAAAATACATGATTTTGAAGGGCACTACCAAAAAAAGTATAAGTACTGCAAGAAAGTAGAACTGATTTATAGTAAATTATCCAACAAGTATCTGAGTAAATGCCATTTAACCTGATTTCTGAAGGGTAAGTATGGTTAATCGGTAAATTATAGAGAAAATGGCAATTCCAGGTACAGAACACTGATGTGTAGAAGTCATATGTGAGGAAAGAACTTTTTTGGGGGGGAAAGAACTTTCCACATTGACAAACTGAAACAAGATTGGTGGGGTTGGAAAGTTGGGACTTGGGTGGCAGGATCCGAGGGAAGCTGGGGGAATGGAAGAGAAAAGGTATCAGAAGCCCTGTAGAGTAACTCGAGCACAATCTTGAAAGGATTGCAATGAGCAAATGCGTTACGTAGCTTCTCCTGCCTCTTTTGCTCTTTACATTCTTAATGCTCACAAGCAAGAAATAACTCTCAGAAGACTGGAACATGTAAAGAAATCCTGAAAGCAGAAGAATGCAAAATGTGCAAGAGAAATTCTGTCGCTGAATGTGAGAAATAGCAAACCTGCTTCATCATCTCAGTAATAGACACCGGGGCCACAGAACCATGGGTGACCAACAAGTTGGTTAGCTGCAGTACCACAAAGGGGAATATGTAAAGCAAACACTCTAGCCCTACGGAGTAAAATGGGCAAATTCATAATCACAGTGAGAGGCTGAACATCCCTCTCTCAGAAACCAACCAAGAAACCACCCAGTAATAAGGAGGGTATGGAGGAGTTGTGTAATGCTCTTAACCAGCCTGACTGAGTAGCTATACAAAGAAGCTTGTACCATGCGCACAAAACTACATATCATTTTCAAGCACACAGACTACAGCCACAAAAATTTATCATGCGCTAGACCACAATGAAAATGTCAGCAAATTCCATAAAGGTGATATTATACAGGCTACATTTACTTATTCATCAACAATTACAAGAAATTCCACTGCTCAAAAAATCTCCATATATGAGGAAATTAAACACATACATGTGTGCAAACACACACACACAACCAAATAGTTATTAGGCTAAAGTGAAAATCAATATGGAACTTGTAAGCTATTCAGAGCTAAATAAACAAATGAAAAGTGTTATATAACAAAACTAGGGGAATGTGGAGCAAAACTGAGAAGAAACTGTATGAACATAAATGTATCTATTTAAAAAGAGAATTAAAGGGGTGCCTGAGTGGCTCAGTAGGTTAAGCATCTGCCTTCAGCTTGGGTCATGATCCTGGGGTCCTGGGATTGAGCCCCATGTTGGGCTCCCTGTTCAATGGGGAATCTGGTTCTCCCTCTGCCTCTGCCCTCCCCTGCATTCGCGTTCACCCTCTCTCTCAAATAAATAAATAAGATCTTAAAATAAGAGAAGCAATTAAAAATAAATGATCTATGCTTTTAAGACAAGAATCTAGGAAAAAAAAACAAGATAAACATAAAATAGAAGAAAGGGATTAATGTAAATGAAAGCATAAACCAACTAAATAGAAAAACTGATGAATAAATAAAAACAAAAAAAAATCCCCTGTATTTTGAAAAGACAAATATGATACTTTAGTAAATATGACCAAGACAAAAAGATACAAATAATTGTCAGATAGGAAAGAGGAACAAGGACAATACACAGGAGATTGAAAAATTATAAGATAAAAAGGTAACTTCAGAGCAGTAAATTTGTAAATCTAGATTAAATTATTAACTAAAAAAATAAAATTTGAAAGTATGTACTTCTGTGGTCTCTAATAGTTAAAAAAGGTTTATAATTAATAATTAAAAATATATTCTCTGGGGAATAGAAAAGGAGAAAAAAGGGAGCTAAAATGTTCCAGGTGAGTGAAGTCAGTGGCACACATAGACACACACGAGTGTGCATGCACAAACACACAAAGGGTTAACTCTAGAATATGTTTAGGAGCTGTAGTATTCTGTGCCATGCAAGTTTTCAGGGAGAGATGGCAGGAATTGGAACCCCTGCCAAGGAAGAGGCAAGAGAAGCAGTAGTTGTTCAGAGAGAAACGGTGCTTGAAACAACAACAACAAAAATAAGTAATTTAATATTATTTATTAATAATATTTGTCATTGCTGAAACCTCTGAATTCTAAGCAGACATATTTTGTATTTTCTGTTCAGGCCCAAATCTCAGAATATAAACTATGAGAATATTGTATTTGAAGACCTCCAAGAGTCCAAAGAAAACAAGAGTGACTTTTAATCACTCCCTACTACCTCAGTAATTGTTTCGAATTAAGAAAATATTTCTAATAATAATTTATGCAATTTTTTATTCTATACACCCTTTCTTAAAATATTTATTTTCCTGGGCTAGGCCATTCTTACAACTAATATCAATGTCTTAGAAAAATGCATACAATCTCAAAAATCATAAGAACTAGCATTCAGAACTGAGAGTTGGGGAAAAACAAGAGATCATCTGATTTCTTTTCTCAGCTCTTAAATAAATGCTCTCTTATGATACATGAATTTTATCTATTTGTTATTTAAATAAACTCTTTCAAGGAAAAATAAGCTTTTTGTTTCTACCATCAGGGCTGGGAAAGTACAAGGGCCCTTTCCATGTGAGTGGGTTAAAGTCACCTAATGTGCTAGTGGCCTGGTAATACCATTATGGGGCCTGATTTTCCCCTTTCAATTTTTATTTTTAAATATTATGTCCTTTTCTTACAAAGGATTATTTTTAAAATATAAGAAATAAAATAGAAGTATATATGATGAAAAGTCTTGTAGGAAGCACGTACAATTTAGGGTGGATTAATCTGTCCAGGTTGCCATAACAAAGTACCACAGACTGGGTGACTTAAACAATAGGACTGTTTTTTTCCTCATGGTTCTGGACGCTACAAGACCTAGATCAGCAGGGCTAGTTTCTTCTGAAATCTTTTTTTGGCTTGTAAGTAGCGATCTTCTTCCTGTGGTCCTTCCTCTGTTCTCATCTGTGTCCAGAGATTCTCTTCTTATAAGGACACCTCTCATGTTGGATTAGGGCCCATCCTAATGATCTCAGATTAAGTTAATTACTTCTTGAAAAACCCTATCTCTAAATAGAATCACATTCTCAGGCACTGGAGGTTAGGATTTCCATATGAATATTTGGTGATGGGGGGCACTTTTCAGCCCATAGCAGGGGTTATACAAACTATACATTTGAAAGGTGTGTGTGTGGGGGGGGGAGAATATGGCATAAAAATAGCTGATAATGTGTGAGGCAATGAGAGAAAGAATTATTTGAGAAGCATTTGAAATGCTCACAAACTTGGCCAAAAAATTAATAAGCAGCTGAAATTAATTTTTATTCCCCCTATCATAAATCCATAGTACTTTGTTGTTTCCTGTAGTATATTAACATTAACTGAGTTCATTGTGTTGAAGAGCTTTTAGAAAATGCCTTGCACACAATAAGGATGTAGTATTAGTGTTCCATGCCCTCATTGTCAGCTAGAATTCATCTGTCTGTCTTTAGTGAAATGAGGTACTCATGTACCTGTCTCCCCAACAATCATGAGTTCCTGAAATGTAGAGACTCACTTCCTTTTCTTTGTTAAAATACAATGCAGCCACACAAATGCTTGACACATAGAATGTGGTAAACCCATGTAAAACTTCACAGGAAAAATAAAAGCAAGAATTCGCCATTTCTTAATTTTTTTCTTTAAAAGCCTGTACTATATAAATGTTCTAATACATGCTGGATGACATACAAATAATATTTACTTAAATATGGAAACAAATTTTTTTTGAAACAACAGAAGAAAAATCATTTACTGAAGCATGTTAGAGGCTCATGAGAAAAATAAGAAGGAGCTAATTTTAAACCACTAAAGAATTCCAATTTGGTAGTGTTTGTAAAATGCTTTGAAGATGCAGAGTGGTGCATGTGCATTTTTTTTTTTTTTAGCTTGGCATAAAGGAAAAGGACATTGAATACATAAAACCAGATGGAGTGTGAAAAACATGAAGAAAAAAGTGAAAACTAAATCATTAAAAATACAATTTTTTGGAAATATGTGATATTTTTGTTGTCATCTGGAATAACCAAAGCTTCAAGTTTAATAAGAAAAAAAAACTTTTAAAATGTGCAATTTGTAAATGTATTTTTATTTTGAAGATGTTTAATCAGAAAGATATTAGTAGTTTTATTATTAAACATTCTCCTGGAAAATAAAAATGAAATTTCTTTGTAATTATGGGCTAGACAGTAAAATTCTACATGAACTGCATGCCTCATGCTTGTGTGTGAGACTTGTATTCTGGTGTGGGCTATCAGAGTATAGGTGGCTTCTTCAGCATATATTGTTTCTGTGGTTGTGTTTTGTTTTCCTACTTCATAGAACTCTATTACAAAACATCTACCTTTATTGGTGCAATTCAGTAGTCATTTTTGTACTGTCAGGCCATCACTTTACATTCATATGCAATTTTTTAAAGTGATTCAAAGTGTGTATTTTGGAAGAAGACTTGCATGGTTTGAAGAGCTCTGAATTAGAATATGGGTGGCATTAATGTTTTACTCATCTAGGCAGTAGATGGAGGACACTGGGCAAGTTATTTAATTTCTCTAATCCTCTCTTTTCTTATTTGAAAGATGAAGGAAGTATCTATTCTTGCCATCCAATGTAGTTGTATTGAGAATTATTTGTGAGAATGTATATAAAAATGCTTCATAAATGAAATGTGACTTATTCTATTTGTTTAGGAGGACTCATAATTGACTTTCTCAGATCAACAGCTACCACACTTCAGATCATATTAATGGCACCAACTACCTGTTCTCTACATATATTGCTCAGAGAAATTGTAGCAAGCAACTTCTATTCTTCACAAGTTTGGTGGCATGATAGAAGTTGGTATGTGCTAAGACATAAGCAAAATTCAGAATTGGAAAAGCAATAAAGAATATCTAATTCGGGTTCCATAAGAATTTATAAATAAGAGGGCTGAGGCCCAGAGGTGGTTAATAATTTCCTTAAAATCAGTGTGCTCCGATATTTAATTCAATGCATGCTATGTCTCATGCATGATGCTACTGGGGAAAAAAATTGCTGGATTATGTTTCCCTGCAATATAGGGCCTTGTTTCAATCTTTTAGATCAGGGGTCAGCAAATAATAGCATGATCCAAATCTGAACTATCACCTGTTTTTGTAAATAAAGTTTTATTGGAACATAGCCACACCTATTTATTTAGGTATTATCTATGGCTGCTTTCACACTGTGGTTGGCAAAATTGAGTAGCTCCATCAGAGACCATAGGGCCCACAAAGCCTAAAATATTTACTATTTATCCTTTACAGGAAAAAAATTGTCAAGCTGTATTAGGATAGCATGATTATTTTTAAAAAGATTCTTTTAGAATATCGTTAAAAAAGTGATACATGAAAAAAAAAAGTGATACATGCTTGTTGGGAGAAACTTCAAATATTTTAGGAGTGTATAAAGTGAAATGTAAAAGAGAAAACTTTTCCTACATTTTGGATTCCTTTTCTCTCACCTTTGGAGCCTAGCACAACTGCCTGGCACAGAGTAAGCGGTCATCAATACATGTTTGTCAAGGGAAGGAAGGAAGGAAGGACGGAGATTAGAAGGGAGAGGCAGGAACAGGAAGGCTAGGTGACAGGCCGAAGGTCAAATTGGTTGAATTCAAGGTCAACACAGTCATGATGAGGAGGGAAAAAAGGATTTTTTTTCAGAACTCTACCTTGTTCTAAAACTTGGCATTCCATTTCTGCCACAGTGTGAGTATTCTGAACAAGATAATAGATTTTATCTTCAAACACTACTTTTTCTTTCATTCTAATTATGGAGACATGCTACAGAAGAGTATTTGGTGAGGTGTGAGGTGTGTGGCTGTGGGCCATGAAAATAAATCCCATAAATTCTAATTTTCTTTGGCTAAAGGAAAAAAATTCTATTTCCCTCCTTGTAGAGCAAGAAGGTACAAACGTCATGATTTGCACAGACAGTGGGGCTTCTGAGACAAAGAACAAAAATTCACGTTAAGCAATAGATTTTCCCGGTAATAAACGAGAGAAAGCAATGGATACTTCGGGAATACTCTCCACCCTTACTTCCTAGAGGATTACAGACTAGGGGTTGCCTTGGCAGGCACTTAGCCACGCTGTTTTACTGAGAGATTGCTCTCGGGTCAGAAAACACAAATTACACATGCTTCTGTCATGTAATTTTAAAAGCAGGTTATTATAAAACAGTGCTGACCTATGAATTCTCAAGAGAAATGTGTCATGAGAAAGTAACCCTAGGAGGTTTACCTATTTCCTTCTTATATTCCAGTTTCTTCTCCTCACTTCTGCCTGGTGAGGTAATATAATACAGAACCTTCAGCTTATTGTTTTAAGCAAAGTTCATCTAGTTTGCTTTGGGTTCCTGGGTGGTGAATTGCTCAAAGACCTCCCATGGGTAGCAAACCTTTGCATTGTAATCTCATTACACAACAGTGAAGGTCTGTGGAATGAGTTGGTTTTTTTTTTCTTCCCCTCACTGCAGTTTGTGTCTATCACATAACAATGTGATACAGAATGAAGCTGGTGCAAGTCTCTGTATGTGATATTAACTTGGAACTGCTTTTTGGCTGTCATCATTGACCATGTCACCACTTTGTCACCTGCCTCCTAGATTTTGTCAACTGCGGCTGGGTGTCTCAGATCATTTTCATTCCTGTGGAATGTGCCTGCAGTGTTGGGTTGAGGCCCAGTGTACTCAGACCCCCACACAAGGCTATCACAGTTGATGGGGTTATTTTACTTGCATTCTCTGGATTTGTGAGATTAATATAAAGTCCTCTCATAGGGTGGGGGATGAAGAGGACTCCAGGAACATCAGAGGAGGAAGCACTTCCTCTACGTATTTGATTGTGAGAATGATTTTATGAAATAAAATATGTAGTGACCCCTTTGTCCACAGCCTATTCTCTCCCCAATATGGCAGCTGAGATTTCCTTATCCTGTTTTTTTTTAGAAGAAAAAAACATTTACTGAACCCCAGAACTCCAATTCCCAGCATCTGTTTACACTTCATAGAATGACTGAGTATGTGTGAAAAGAAAACCAGGAGGATAAGTAAGGAACAACCCCATTCCTAAACTCTTTTGAGGATATTTGATTTCTTCTCTCCTTTATTCCCCCCTACCCTAGCTCCCCCAAACAGAACAACTTTACTTTCTGCACAAAATGTTGCCATTTGATGCTCAAGTATTAACTTTAATACTTAAATGTTTCAGCAATTAGTTCTTCAACAGCCCCATATTTTCTCTGCACTTCTGAAGTATAATAGGCAGAGTGTAAACAATATTTGTTTTCATCTACACTCATAGTCACAGATTTTTGTATTTGCTTTAGAGTAATGGCACTGAAAAATAGAAACTTTTAAAGGATTGTATTCATTTAGTTAAAGCTATTGGGTCATATCACAAAACGTGGCTGAATAAAGAAATATAGAGAGGTGTATAGGGAAGAAAAGACTCAGAGTTCTGATGGAGGGCTGATAAAGAGAATAAAAATGATCATTTTAATATCTTACACAGTTCGCTTCTCTATTTAAAAGAAAATCTCAATAAGCAGGGTAGCCTGTAAGATCATTCTTGCAGGCTTCTTGCACTGTTCCTGTTCAACTACATTAAAACCTGTCTGTAAGACCCCCACTGGGAGAGGGAAAACATTCCCTTTGCTGGCAGGTGGTCTTCTTGCAAGCACTTTGCAATTGAAAACATATGTTCCTGGGTGTGAGGAGGCTTCTGGTAAGTAGGGAGGAGCTCATGCCAGGGAATGATTGAATTATAGGCAAATTCAAGATAAACATGCTTAGTCCTCCCTTCCTTCCAAAATAAAGGTGGAGGCTTTTGCTGTCATGTAGAAGCTCTCCATTGTACTCCCCTTCACCACCATGTTGAAAGTCTTCCTTAACTGTCCTACAACACAAGTTGGCACTTAAATCTTCATTCCTATTAGTCTTAAACCAAGACCCCCTTTGCTTATCTTCCCTTTTCCAGGTCTTTGTCACCAAGACCAGTTAGACTATCATTACATGGGATTGGTATTCTGAGGGGTAAGAACCCTTCCTCAGACTTCAGATATCTTCACAGTTCATTGAAGAGAGGAGAGTTGCCAAAAAAAAAATCTTTTTCATGAAGAACTGAAAGAAGATCCCTTTTCTATTTTTAAAGAGGAGGGAAAACGTCTTTTGGCAAATATATGTTTTAAATGATAAATTTGATTCAGGAAAGCAATATGTAAATGACCATTTGATAAGGAGTCAATGAGAAAAGTTCAAGAAAATAATCATAATGAAATATATCTTAATAAAACATTTTTTATTAACTTCAGACATTTATTGTATGCCTTTCTGGACACATTTTTTTGTTCTTTGTTGTTGTTTTTAAAAGAATTTTATTTGTTATTTTTGAGAGAAAGAATGACCAGGGGTGAGGAGAAGGAGCAGGGAGGGAGGGAGAGGGACAAACAGATTCACCCAAAGCCCAACAAGGGGCTTGATCCCAGGACTTTGAGATCATGACCTGAGCCAAACCAAGAGTTGAAAGCTGAACCTGAGCCACCCAGGTGCCCCTGGATATATTTTAATTGAGGCTCAATATGGCTAAAGGTCTGACAACTTTCTGTTGTACTATCTAGAATGAAGAGTGAGTTTACTTCATGAAAATTAGAATGTAATTGAATTTTGTAAAGTACAAAACGCATAAAGACATTTTCTGCAATATCCGAAACTCTAAATATAATTGAAGACTGAACAAAGGTAGTGAATAACTGCATAATGTGAAGAAACGTTCTTTACTGCAACCTGAAAGCACGTAATAAACAGTATTGTATCTTGCAGTGAAAAGAGAAGGTCAGATTGGTGCTATTTTAAGCAATTGGTTGTTTAGTTAAGCTTTGATGCATCAATATGCAAGTGCTTCCCCAGTGCCAATGCTCTCTTATGAAATTTCTATTGCTTGAAAGTTCAGAGGTTTCTTTATTGGCTCAGAGAAAGTAGTATCACACTTTTGTTCTTCCCCAATAAGTGACTTTTGAATACTACAGAAAGTGAATCTAAACATGTTAAAGGGGCAAGTCACATTGCTTAGCTTGGAAAATATTGAAGGTGAAGCATATTCCTCTCATTTTCTTTTTAACAGAAATACCTTGTGCTGTACTTAAAAACTAATGGTTTATGCATGAACTAGTTTACAATATATGTAGTATTATGTGTGCACATTAGCATTCCTAGGAGCTACTTGAGTAACCCAGTAAAAGGGGTCAAGAAAATATTGGACTGTCTTTCAGTTATTACAGACTAGTTAGAAACTGGAAAACAAGCTAATTTTGATAAAAAAAAAACATTATAATACTTTGTTTTTATATAGTGCTTTTCAGACATGACTTCATTATTTAACAGAACATTCTTCTGAGCGTAGGTAGCGAGAGCTCTCTGCAGTTTATAGAGGCATAAACTTGGGCATAAAAAGATTAATTGATTTCTTCTGGGCAGAGAAAATCTATGCTGAAGGGAAAGAGAGACCAAGTTTCTACAAAGGGCTCCAGACCCTGCTATTTCTCCAGTAAATAGAAATCACATCATCATTAACCTTTGTAACAAGTTCTTAGAGTCTTTGCCACAACACCAGTACTAACCACCTTCATGGCATTGATTAAAAAGGTTTCCAGGTTTTGTTTAATGTGCTGACACATTACACTCACATACCGTATACTCCTGGGTTGAACAATGAGTTTCTTACATAGTAATAAAGAAAATATGAAAATCAGTAATGATACTCAAATCTTAATTTAAGAGTGCACAAAGGGTATAGCTAAGAATTGTCATTACTTACTCCCAGCAAGTAATACTTAAGGCCAGAAAAATCACATAATTAGAGGAACTTCAGAGGCCCATGATTTCAAGAAAAATTCCAAACATAATTATAATACTCTTATTAAAATCTCTTGGAAATTGCTTAATTTACATAGTTTTCCCTGTCTGAATGTACTTTCTCTAATGTCTCTATTCAGTTCACTCATTTATTCAATAAATATTTATCCAGTGCCTGTATTTTGCCTGGAAACTTTGCTTGATATTGGAAATCTGGAGGTAAATAAGATAGGCAAGATCCTTAGTCCCAAGGAATTTAGAAGCTATAATCACAAATATGAATTCCCGCAGGGACCAAATAGATATCCTAATGAAGGAAACAATTTCTGTTGGAGAAGAATAGATAGTAGAGATCATAGAAAACATGGGCCCCTGTACAGAATAATCTACGAATTTTTCAAAAGGAGCTCAAGTTTTGGGGTTTTATTGTGGTAGTTGTAGTTGTTTTGCTGTAATTGTGAATTTATTTATAATTAAAGCAAACATTTTTGTAAAATGTATGTCTACACTGCTGTAGACATTATTAGAGTTAAAAGCAGAGTTTCTGGCTTCAAATACCTATTTTGCCACTTCTGGGATTTGTAACCTTGCATAAATTATTTTACTTCTCGGTGTTTTAGTTTCCTTAACTATAAACCAAGATGAATCAGGTTTTGTGAGCATTGAGTGAGTTAATTTCTGTATCAGGCTTAGAGCAGAGCCTAGTCCATAGTAATCACTCACTTAATATTTACTATTAATACAATTTGTAGGGCAGATGCGCTGAAATGACTACAGGAAAGTGTTACAGGTACTTGGATAGAAGAGTTACAGAGGGCTGTGGAAATGCAAAGTGCGAGTGTCTGACTTCACAATGTAGAATTGGGTGTATGTTTGGTAGGAGGTTATAATATGGGTGTCAAGGTTAACTTCCCTGAGGAATTTATATGGGAAAAAAAACCAGAAGAATTCACCCTGGCACACTGTGGATTTTAAAAGCAATTCAGCCTGGGATCCCAGCTTACAAGGGAGAGACAGTAGAGGATTTGAGGCCAGGAGACTAGACAAGTGCCAGGTCGCTGATGGCCTTTTAATGTAAAGAAGTTTGAACTTTATGTTGGGAATAATGAGAAATTATTGAAGTAAAAGAACAACATAATCAATTCACATTTTTGTAAGTTCACTTTGGCTGAAACATGGAGAACATAGAGGTTGGTGGGAAAGATGTGGGTGATCAGTTAGGAGATATTGGTGAGAATCCAGGTAAAAAAATAACATTGGCATTAACTAGAGCAGTGTTAGTGGTAATGGAAAGGAGTAGATGGATCTACAAATATTTACTGGATAAAACTGATGTTTGGCTGGTTTCTGAGGCTGAGGAAGAGAAGAGTTAAACAAATCTCCTAGGATTTGGGGTTTTGTTTTGTTTCAGGTAAATGATGCTGATACCATTTACTGAGATTGAGATTAGCACAGGGTCACAAATTAGCACAGATTTGTCTAGGGGAGATGAAGCTTTTGACATGATGAGTTTGAGGAGCATGGGAGAGAGAAACATGAGCAGTTGGATGTGTGGCTCCAGAGCTCAGCTTCAGTGTATATTCTTTATGCAATCTATTATCACTTCAGTGGGAAGCCGTGTCTGAATTCTGGAGGCCTCTTCACATCTAGAAATTTGAGCAGTGATCTTGACTTATCTCACAGTGCCTTGATTTATAGTTTAACAACAACAACAAATTACCCTTATTTTTCAATGGCTTATACTCTAAGAGCTCACATTTATAAATTTAAAAGCAATGATCTTTTCTGAATTTGTAAGACATTTTTCTTAATTCTGCTCCAGGCAGATATTATACATTCACTTTTTAAAAAGATTTTTTTTTTATTTATTTGATTTAATGGAGAGAGCACAAGCAGGTGGAGGAGGTAGCAAGCAGAGGGAGAGGGAGAAGCAGGCTCCCCACTGAGTAGAGAGCCTGATGTGAGGCTTGATCTCAAAACTCGGATCATGACCTGAGCTGAAGGCAGATGCTTAACCAATTGAATCACCCAGGCACCCCACCCCCCGCCCCAACACACTTCTTAAAATTCAGCATTTCCAGGGCCCCTGGGTGGCTCAGTTGGTTAAGTGATCAACTTTAATTTTCTGCTCAGATCATGATCACCGGGTCATGAAATTGAGCCCTGTGTTGGGACTCTGCCACTCAGTGGAGAGTCTGCTTGAGATTTTCTCCCTCTCCCTTGCATAAGCAGCAAGATATAAAAACTACCAGTCAAAAATCCATTTTGGGCTCTCTGGTTTCAGTGTGTTCCATGCAACACACACATCTGTGGTCCCTGATCTTTGAGAGAAAACAATAGAACCCTGCAGAAGGAGCACAATTGGAGCCTGAGCTCAGCTGTGAGACAGCCCTTGGCTAGAATGCATCCTTATGCTAAGGCTGTTGCTTTATCACATTCTTTTCCAACAATACACACTATAAGTATACGGATTTTCATTTTGAGTTCTGAACAGCTTCTTTGACAGCTGAACCCCTTAGTATAGGGACTTATCGATGGAAGTGGGGAGTCAATCAGTTGGACCCTGAATAACATTTGAAGGAAAAATTGACATGATTTGCTGATGGATTGGATGTGGCATATAAGAAGTAGAACAGAGTCAAAGGTTACTCCCTATATTTTCATTGTAGGCAAATAGGAATAATGACTGAGGAGGAGCCAAATTAGCATTCATGTAATAGGAAAAGGAAGGAAACTAATTGAAGACATTGAACGTAGACAACTCTTCTGGGAAAACAGATATAAACAAAGCAGAGAAAGGAGGGTTTTGTTGAAAAAAATAATTACAAATATCTAAGAGAGCTAGGAACATTTTAAATGTTTTGAAAGCTTCTTCAGAGAAATACTTTCCTTCCTCCACACTAGCGATTTAAATTTTACCTAACACAGAAATCCTGGGAGTAAACATCAATATAGCATTTAATTCTATTCATGTCTTATAAACCACACTTTTCTATCTCTAAGATATTTTCATTCCACAATGATATTTCACTTAACTTTAACTTAGCTAAAACAAAAGCATAATAAAATCAGAAGTGGAAATATAGAGAAAATGTAGAATATTGACTCAGTTTGCTATTTGGAATATTATATTTAAGCAAAATATCATTCCCTGTGATTCTGGACATAATGTTAATATTATGTCCTTAGAATTATGTGGATCTTGGGTAAGTCCAAGAAAAAAATCATTATGTGTAAGCTAAAATTAACTAAGCCTGCAATTAATGTTGCTATTGGCCTTTAATATTTATCCTCCTCTGTATTTACATTTCATCTGGAAGCCTTTTGCAGATAATCTGGGATGACTTTTACTTGGTTATGAAGTGAGAAACTTTGGAAACACCCTTAACATCTATGTAGTACATGTTGAATAAATGTTTGTTAAGTGGATGAATACATACATGAATCAATATATCCATGAATGAAGAGTCAGATGAATGGTTTATGAGTGGATATATGCATTGATAGTGGCATGTATATGCATAAAATGTTTTATTTGTGTAAACAGAAAGGAAGTCATGAATTCTTGGTGAAGAATCTTTCTTTCTTCTTTTGTTGGTAGAAACCACACTGAGGCCTACTTGCAGAGTGAAGGTAGTGGAAGAGAGCATGATGACCATTTGAGAATCAACTGGGGTCTGGAAGACAATGGCAGAGAGGGGGGCAAGACTCACAGCTAACCCAGGTGATTTCAATAATCAGTGGCTGTGTGTTCTGGTGACATCTTATGCCCTGAAATGGAGATTGGAATTAGAGGTAGAACAAAAAGAAGTTGCTTAAGGGAAAATGTCTCATTCCTGGGATAGAAATGTCTCATCAGAGAAAAGGGTGGAGGTTATTTCTTTCCTTTTCTGTGTCATGAACTCATGACCTCCTTCTCTTTCTTACACACACACACACACACACACACACCTCCCAAGGCATCCGTGAATTGAAAGATTTATATGCTCTGACAAAGGACGTGACTCTTTTCATGGGTGTTTTGAGACAAGCAGTTTCTCCACCCACTCATCTCCCAAGTTCGTTCGTTAACCAGGTAGCTAACTGAGGCGTGGGATTGAGACAAATACTATACAGTCATTTGAGAAAGGTTAACCTCAGAGTGACTGTTTTAATAAGGAAAAAACAAATAATTCCAAATTCTTATATCTCATGTGTGCATAGAGATGATAGGTAGACAGACAATAGATAATAGATGATAGATCGATGATGATAGATAGATAGATAGATAGATAGATAGATAGATAGATAGAACAAATTATTATAGAGAAGACTTCCAACACTATTTCCTTTTTATTTTCAAGCTATTTAAAAAATTTCTTTCTACTTCTTCTTTTCCTAGCTTAGTAAACATGTGCCAATTCTCATAGGATTTTTTTTCTTTTTTAAAAAAAAGATAAAGTGTATATAGTAGTGCAGTTTGGTAGAAATTAATCCAAGAAACTAGCTCTTTTAAAGCCAAACTGCCATACTATCGAGCAACAGTTCAATAAATGGGGATTTCCATTCAAATTGTTGCAAAATATTCTTTGATACTTCAGACTGTCTACTGATGATGGAAGGCTTCTCCCTTCTTTTCTAATGAAAAGAAAATTAAATTTAAAAAGAAGACAATTTGTGGTTTGTCTTTAGACAACAGACACCAGGAAAGTAATGAAATAAATGCCAAGAGAAGAGATGTAGGTCAGACTTTCCCAAGCTTTTTCCCAGGTCTCTTAGTCCACCCAGATGCTCTGAACAGTGTACTCTGTGGAAAAACACATTACTGCAAAGCCCCAAATGCTGTCCTCTCTAGGGGATGCACAATATTTACTAAAATAGTAAAGGCACCCAAATCCTGAGGTAAAGGCACCCAAATCCTGAGGTAAAGGAAATCTATTTAGCTTCCCTTAACCCAGCACTGCTACAATTTATGAGTCCATGAAGGCTTCTCAAAAATAACACACATCGAGATCCTGCAGAGCTAGCGATGTGGACGATGCTTGATGCCAGCCTATACAATGCAAACCTCCTCAAGTGCACAGACAGCCAGACCCCTGGGAAATGGAATCACTTAGAGGTAATCAGAGCCTTTGTAGAAAAAAATAATATTTTGATGCTCAGAGCATGGAAAAAAGAAATTATGTGGGCTGGGACCCACACATCACACCACTTAGGAATAGTGAGGATTAGAAAGAATTAAGAAGAAGCCAAGAAACTGAGAACAAAAGCCTAATAATTAAATCCACTAGACTGTATTTTAATTAATTCTTCTGCTGGTAGTAGAGAAAACTTTTCTAAGATGAAGAATATTAAGAGCACAGTATTTTTTACTAAACCAGTGCCTTCTAAATTCTGAGATCCATTTGCTTTTGGAGAACCCCACTTCCCAAGGGTTCTGAAGGGTTGTGGAGGTTCTCAAACACTCATAAATACTCTCCTAGGCTTCTTGGACATCAAATACTCTTACAAAACAGTAGTTTGTCGAATTAAATGCCAATGAAACAGATGGATCACATTTTCCTCACAATGTGCACAAATTAATAAATTAAAGAGAAAAAAGTACTTGGTAAAACCAGCTTTGTATTTTGCTGGACCTAAAGCATTTAGAAAAATGGTTTGAGATATTTGGCTAAAGCCCAGTGCCACCAGGCCTGCCTGGCTCCAGACACCAGCCTCATTGACTGAAATATTCTATTAAGCTAACAGATGGGTGAATGGTTAGTCACTGCCTTCTCTGAAAAAGTGAAACAAGGAATGAAATATTCCTGGAAGGATAAAATACGTGTGCTTCATGCTTTCACAGAGGTAGGTTGAGATCCATCTCTAGGAGAGTTCAGACATAATATAAGCTAAGGGAATTAATTTTTAAAAAAGATTTATTGTATTAGTGTGAGATAACTGAGAAAGGAAGAGAAAAATACCTAAAGAAGACAGGTAAACCAGAAAGTTTGGGAATATAAGTTTTGTGAATAGAATTTCTACCACTATGAATATAGCTTTTGGGATACTTTTCAGAATGACCTGTAATTTTGTGAAACATATTTATGTGTATGCTTTTTCAAATGGATAAACTTTATTTTTAAGGCAGTTTTAGGTTTATAGCAAAATTGAGTGTAAAATAGAAAGTTCTCATAATGCTCTGCATTCCCCACTACACACACACACACACACACACACAATTATTGACTTGTCAAATAGCCAATAATGCTGTTTAAAATATATTATTAGTGCATGCTTGGAGGTAAAGGACCCTGGAAGTCAGGCTTTTGCTGGTTTTGAAAGAAATAATTTATAACCAGACATTAATTTATTTGCTTTCTAGAAGAAATAAGTTATAGGAAAATGTAAGTTTGTATACATAACTCTGATATTCATCACAAGAAACAGATAAGCCTCTCTAATTACCAAATGCCATTTCTAATTTGCAATTAGAAATAATATTTTTTCCTTGGTGTGACCATTCCTTCTGAACACAACTACTTTGGAAAGATATATAACAAGAAATCAGTTTTATGGCAATGCTTTGCATAGGAAATTATTATAATAGCAAAATTAAACCCATATTCTATCTCATAAACCTGTTTTGTAAGTGTTTCCTTTCCAATATTGTGTTGAAACCTTGAATGCACCAACCATGATTCTCCACTTCTTTTTTTGTATATTTTTATTGGAGTTCGATTTGCCAATATATAGTATAACACCCAGTGCTCATCCCGTCAAGTGCCCCCATTAGTGCCTGTCCCCCAGTCACCCCACACCCTGCCTATCTCCCTTTCCACTACCCCTTGTTCGTTTCCAGAGATAGGAGTTTCTCATGTTCTGTCTCCCTTTCTGGTATTTCCCACTCATTTTCTCTCCTTTCCCCTATAATCCCTTTCACTATTTTTTTTTAATTTTTATTTATTTATTTATTTATTTATTTATTTATTTATTTATTTATTTATGATAGGCACACAGTGAGAGAGAGAGAGAGAGAGGCAGAGACATAGGCAGAGGGAGAAGCAAGCTCCATGCACCGGGAGCCTGACGTGGGATTCGATCCCGGGTCTCCAGGATCGCGCCCCGGGCCAAAGGCAGGCGCCAAACCGCTGCGCCACCCAGGGATCCCCCCTTTCACTATTTTTTATATTCCCCGAATGAACGAAACCATATAATGTTTGTCCTTCTCCAGTTGACTTATTTCACTCAGCATAATACCCTCCAGTTCCATCCACGTTGAAGCAAATGGTGAGTATTTGTCATTTCTAGTGGCTGAGTAATATCCCATTTTATATATGGACCACCACTTCTTTATCCATTCATCTTTCGATGGATACCGAGGCTCCTTCCACAGTTGGCTATTGTGGACATTACTGCTGTGAACATCCGGGTGCAGGTGTCCCAGTGTTTCACTGCATCTGTATCTTTGGGGTAAATTCCCTGCAGTGCAATTGCTGGGTGTAGGGCAGTTATATTTTTAACTCTTTGAGGACCCTCCACACAATTTTCCAGAGTGGCTGTACCAGTTCACATTCCCCCCAACAGTGCAAGAGGTTCACTTTCTCCACATCCTCTCCAACATCTGTTGTTTCCTATCTTGTTAATTTTCCCCATTCTCACTGGTGTGAGGTGGTATCTCATTGTGGTTTTGATTTGTAGTTCCTGATGGCCAGTGATGCGGAGCATTTTCTCATGTGCATGTTGGCCATGTCTATGTCTTCCTCTGTGAGATTTCTCTTCATGTCTTTTGCCCATTTCATGATTGGATTGTTTGTTTCTTTGGTGTTGAGTTTAATAAGTTCTTTATAGATCTTTGAAACTAGCCCTTTATCTGATATGTCACTTGCAAATATCTTCTCCCATTCTGTAGGTTGTCTTTTAGTTTTGTTGACTGTTTCTTTTGCTGTGCAGGAGCTTTTATCCTGATTAAGTTCCAATAGTTCATTTTTGCTTTTGTTTCCCTTGCCTTCATGGATGTATCTTGCAAGAAGTTGCTGTGGTCAAGTTCAAAAAGGGTGTTGCCTGTGTTCTCCTCTAGGATTTTGATGGAATCTTGTCTCACATTTAGATCTTTCATCCATTTTGAGTTTATCTTTGTGTATGGTGATGGAGAGTGGTCCAGTTTCATTCTTCTGCATGTGGATGTCCAATTTTCCCAGCACCATTTATTGAAGAGACTGTCCTTACACCAAGCAGAAGAAGAGAGTTAATAAAGATTCGAGCAGAAATCAATGAAATAGAAACCAGAAGAACTGTAGAACAGATCAATAAAACCAGGTGTTGGTTCTTTGAAAGAATTAATAAGATAGATAAATCATTAGCCAGCCTTATTAAAAAGAAAAGAGGAAGGCTCAAATTAATAAAATCACAGATGAAAAAAGAGAGATCACAACCAATACCAAGGAAATACAAACGATTTTAAAAACATATTATGAGCAGCTATATGTCAATAAATTAGGAAATCTAGAAGAAATGGACGCATTTCTGGAAAACTATACACTACCAAAACTGGAACAGGAAGAAATAGAGAACCTGAACAGGCCAATAACCAGGGAGGAAATTGAAGCAGTCATCAAAGACCTCCCAAGACACAAACGTCCAGGGCCAGATGGCTTCCCAGGGGAATTCTATCAAATGTTTAAAGAAGAAACAATACCTATTCTACTAAAGCTGTTCCAAAAGATAGAAAGGAATGGAATACTTCCAAACTCGTTTTAGGAGGCCAGCATCACCTTAATTCCAAAACCAGACAAAAACCCTACCAAAAAGGAGAATTATAGACCAATATCCCTGATGAACACAGATGCAAAATTCTCAACAAGATACTAGCCCATAGGATCCAATAGTACATTTAGAAGATTATTCACCATGACCAAGTGGGATTTATCCCCAGGATGCAAGGCTGGTTCAACACTCGTAAAACAATTAATGTGATAGATCATATCAACAAGAGGAAAAAACATGAACCATATGATCCCCCCAATAGATGTAGAGAAAGCATTTGACAAAATACAGCATCCATTCCTGACCAAAACTCTTCAGAGTGTAGGGATAGAGGGAACATCCCTCAGGATCTTAAAAGCCATCTACGAAAGGCCCACAGCCAATATCATTCTCAATGGGGAAACACTGGGAGCCCTTCCCCTAAGATCCGGAACACGACAAGGATGTCCACTCTCACCACTGCTATTCAACACAGTACCAGAAGTCCTAGCCTCAGCAATCAGGCATCAAAAAGAAATAAAAGGCATTCAAATTGGCAAAGAAGAAGTCAAACTCTCCCTCTTCGCCGATGACATGATATTTTACATAGAAAACCCAAAAGACTCCATCTCAAGATTGTTAGAACTCATACAGCAATTTGGTAGCATGGCAGGATACAAAATCAATGCCCAGAAATCAGTGGCATTTCTACACACTAACAATGAGACTGAAGAAAAAGAAATTAAGGAGTCAATCCCATTTACAATTGCACCCAAAAGCATAAGATACCTAGGAATACACCTAACCAAAGAGGTAAAGGATCTATACCCCCCAAACTACAGAACACTTCTGAAAGAAATTGAGGAAGACACAAAGAGATGGAAAAATATTCCATGCTCATGGATGGGAAGAATTAATATTGTGAAAATGTCATTGCTACCCAGGGCAATTTACACATTCAATGCAATTCCTATCAAAATACCATGGACTTTCTTCAGAGAGTTGGAACAAATCATCTTAAGATTTGTGTGGAATCAGAAAAGACCCCAAATAGCCAGAGGACTATTGAAAAAGAAAACAAGTGCCAGGGGCATCACAATGCCTGATTTCAAGTTGTATTACAAAGCTGTGACCATCAAGACAGTATGGTACTGGCACAAAAACAAACACATAGATCAATGGAACAGAATAGAGAACCCAGAAATGGGCCCTCAACTCTATGGTCAACTAATATTTGACAAAGCAGGAAAGACTATACACTAGAAAAAGGACAGTCTCTTCAATAGATTCTCCACTTTTATAGGGACTCTGAGATGTACTTGTGGAAAGTATTTTGATGTTGAGGTTCTGATTCCAAAGATTGAATTTCTGTTCCTTGAACTAGCAGCACCTCTTGATCGATTCCCTAAGCATTAAAATCCCCAAGGGAGAGATTAGAAACCCCAAGATCAATTTCAATTCTGAGAGTGCTCTTGCATAAGACCTAATATACACATTTCTGGCATTAACTCTCATCAGATATATTCCTTCCCCCCTGCCCCAGATACATTCCTAAGGAAGATGACTAGTGCGTGACCTTACCTCCAGCTCAAAGAAACACTATTTCATTCAACAATACCCAGAAACTCTGGATGTATTTCTTATATTTGAGTGGCATTTATTTAGACTATAACTTATCAATCTTAGCCTCAATTTCTCATTAAAATGATCTTGGCTTAATTAGTAGGACAAATGCACGTGGATTGCGAAAAGCACACATCCTGTTTTGAAAAACTTAGGTCTATAAATTCATAATTTCTCCTTGGTTTTGTGTGAGAACCATAGACTTTTACTTTCTGCTTCAACAAGAGTGGTGAGCAATTATTTCTAAGCAAGCCATTGTAGGTGTGGAATATGATAATATTCAGAGAGTAGCTTTCTAGAGATTAAGTTTAAATAAACACGAACTAGAAGAATTTCCAAACTTGCTCCTCCTTCCTCTCCTGTAACCCACCTCACCCATACTGGAGTGAGGATTAGTGACAGAGCCTGGGAAAAAAGGAGATATTGTTTTCTGGACTATCTTTTATCTTCATGTTACTGTACTGAATATTTATTGCTTGACAACTTTTAATCTTTAATAGAGAAAAAAAAGAAGTTTTGTTCACTCAGGAAATAAGAATGACTTAAACAGGAGAATCCACATGGATGTCATGAAAGGAAGCTTAGCAAAAGTGAGAGTCTTCTATTATAAGCATTTTATCTTGACTGAGATGTTTTTAATGGTCACCATTTAAAAATTCACTTTAATATAGAGAACAATATTGATTACAATGTGAGACCATGTGTGTAAATGTTAATTGCATGTGAGTAGATTTTTAAAAAATCAGTAACAAAATACTTTCAGTTCATATTAGTTTTACTAATGAGAAGGGGCCTGCCTCAAATACATAGTCAGTTTCCTTCGTAAGACTTTTCCCAGATTGAAACTTGCATGGAGTTCAAGTGTAAAGAGCTAAGCTTAAAACCTCTAATGAAAAGAGTTCAATCTCCTGTAGTCTTAGAAAGCTGAATAAACAGAGACTGCACAAGAGTCTCAATTAAAATCTGGGAAGGACCATTCCTAAAGAGCACTAACAAAGCCCAAAGTAGATTGAGTCTTACTAAAACTATGATCAGCTTGACCCTTGAAATTAAATTAACCACGTTTTCACCTTATCTACCTAATAGAGTAAAAGAGGAGATGGTATAGGTGGAAAATAGCATTTGGAACCAAAGTTCTCCATACATACAACCACAAATTTCCAGACATACAAAGAGACAGAAAGTGTAACTGATTATAAAAAGAATAATAGAAAAAGTGAACCAACAGACAATTCAGATACTGTAGATAGCAGTCAAGGAGTTTTTTTTTTTTTTAAGATTTGTTTATTTTTGAGAGAGAGAGAAAGAGAGAGTGGGGGTGCAGAGAAAAAGGGAAAGGGTTCTCTCTCAAACTTCCTGCTAAGTGCTGAGCCTGACATGTGGCTCAATCTCAGCATCCTAAAATCAGGACCTAAGGCACCCAGGAGTTCCAAGAAGTTTGAAAGAAGCACAAATAGTGTGCTCATATAGAGGAAAACAAATCCAAAAAGGATAAAGAGAGGAATAATTTTGACAGCTATGAGATCACTCTATGTATAAAACAATGGATATCTTAGAATTAAAATTTTTGATATCAGACATTAATATTTCATTAGATGAGCTCAATGGAAGGTGGGCCATAGTAGAAGACAGGGTTACTGAACTTGTGGAGAGGTTAATAGAATGTTGTCAAATAGAAGCACAGGAAAAAAAAAAGGAAAAAGGAAGCAGAGTATAGGAGAATTTGGTATAGTTAAATAAATGGTCTAATAAACATTTATGTCTCAGAAGGAGAAGAAAATTTGACCAAAGCAATTTTTGAGGAAATGATGACCAGTATTAACTAAAACTAATGAAAAGAGATTAATCACTAAGTTTATTAAGGTCAACAAATCCTAAGCAGGATCAATTCAAAGAAAACAGCATTTAGATAGTGACATCAGCAAGATGGCGGTATCATCCAGCACTAGTCCCCTTGCAGAAACATCTATTTGAATAATTACCATGCATGAAAATACCTTCATAAGAGCTAAAGATTCTAGGTGAGTGATTCCAATACACGAGTGGTACACTGAGAGAAGAAAAGATACACGGAAGAGGGTAGAAAGTTTTACACTATTCCTGTCACTACTCCTCTAAGCCTGGACAGACCAACACAGAGGGAGATAGTCTCTCCATGGGGAAGGAGAGTTAAGTGAGCACCTGACTTCACTACAGACTCTGGATCCAGGCTCACCCCAGTGAACTCTAGTGATAGGCTGGCCTCTCTAGCCCTATGAATTTTGCCTCTAGGCCCACCTCAGCACTAAGTAACTCAGCCCCTGCAGACCCAGCCTCCAAACCAGCTCCTGTGGACTCAGGCTTCCCACCAGCCCAAGATTTGTATATTGATTATACATGATAGGGAATAGACAAAAGCAAAGATGTCTTTTTAAAATTTTTTAGATATTCCATGTAGGATTATTATTATTATTACTGAAGTATAGTTGACCAAAGCTGTGTTTTTAAAAGATTAATAGAATTGATAAACTCTTAATAAGAATGATATAAAAAGATGAGAGAATTCAAGTTACCAATATTGAAAATAAGGATATCAGTAAAGATTTTAGAGACATTAAAAAGACATTAAAAAGAAAAACATTATGGACCTCATTAAGCTGGTAATCTTGACAATTTAAATGAAATGAGAAAATTTCTTCTAAAAAATGCATCATAATAAAACCGACACTAAAAGAAACAGAAATTCTGCCTCAACTGTTACTTGAAGATGGCATGCTATGTAATTTGGCCTGTGGTATCAGTGATAGAAAGGATACCTCTCTAAAGAAGTGGTTTATTATATGCTGCTGCTTGAGGGCTTGCACTTGTAGAATTGCATTCCCTTCTGTGCCATCTTTTTTTTTTTTAATCTATATATATATATATATATATCAGTCCTGGTTACACTTTTTTTCCTTCTCTTTGGACCATGATAAACTTCAGAGTAGTGACTTCAGGAGCCAGGGTAACTTAGAGTGAAGAGACATTTACGTGGAGAAGTTCATTTGCATGTATGAGACAGGAAGGTGTCTTCTAGGTATGTGACAGGCTTACTTTAAACCATTTAACTTATGCTCCGAAGTAACTGTAATTTCATGTTGGTAGTATAGCAAATTATGATGAATAGCTTTAATTGTATGTTTAAAAGTCATGTTCACAAGCTTAAATCTGGAATCAGAATTAAGCATTTGAAATGTATGAATGTCTCCTTAATATACTGATTACAAAGCAAAAAAAAAAAAAAAAAAAAAAATTCGGATCTGTAATTAAAATCTTTCCCACAAAAACGCTCTGGCCTAGATGGGCTTACTGATTTTTTTTCCCATTCTTTCTTGAATTTTTCCAAACTTTTAAGGAAGAAAAAAATATATCAGTCTTAACACAATAGTTTCTGAAAATAGGAAAAAGAGGAAATATTTCCTACCTTATTATATGAGGCCAGAATGACTTTAAAAGTAAAACCTAATGAACACATTATAAGAAAAAGAAAATTACAGGGTAATGAATCTCATGAACACATGTGCAAAAACACAGAAGACTATAGTAATTGAACCTAGTTATTTATCAAAAGGATGACACATGACAAACCTGCAGGCTTTATTCAAGGAATCAAAGTTGGTCTAGCAGTCAAAAATCAATTTATGTAATTTACTACATTAACAGAACCCAGAAGAAAATCCCTATGACATAGATACTATAAAGCATTTTATTAAACAACACTCATGATATTGAATTTTAAATGAAAGCTAAGAAAAGTCACAAAATTTTTCTGGAGTGCTTTACAAAATAAGCTGTTTAAATGGTTTTGGGTCACAATATACTTTGAACAATTTTGCTGAATGAAAAATAATATTTATTTCTTTTTTCCTGGATTGCTCAATTACTTGTATTGCTTCTACATAAATGGAAAGCAATGACAGTTGTTCAAATACTAAAAAGGAGCACAGGCAGTAATTTCTCTGATATCAATTCTAGCAACTTTTTTCTAGATAGGGCCTACATAAAAATAAAAAACTTCACAAGGAAGGCAACAATCAACAAAACTAAAAGGCAATCTATTGAGTCGGAGAAGATACTTTGCAAATGACATATCTGACAAGGTTAGTATCCAAAATATATAAAGAACCTATAACATTCCAACACTCAAAGACAAATAATCCAATTAAAAATTGACAGAACACATGAACAGGCATTTCTCTAAAGAAGACATAGAGAAGGCCAATAGACATGAAAAGATTCTCATCATCACTTACAATCAGAGAAATGCAAATCAAAACTACAAAGAGATATCACCTTACACCTGTCAGAATGTCTAAAATCAACAACACAAGAAACAACGGGTGTTGGTGAGGATGTGGAGAAAAAAGAACCCTCATACACTATTGAGGGGAAAGCAAACTGGTGAAGCCACTGTGGAAAACATTACCGATGTTCCTCAAAAAGTTAAAAATAGAAATACTCTATGATCCAGCAATCACACTACTGGGTATTTACCCAAACAATACAAAAAACACTAATTCAAAGGAATACTGCACCTCTATGTTTATAGCAGCATTATTTATAACTGCCAAGACACGGAAGTCGACCAAGTGTTCATCCATTGATGAATGGATAAAGAAGAGGTGGAGCATGTATAAATTGAATATTATTTAGCCACAAAAAGAATAAAATCTTGCCATTTGCAATGACATGGATAGAGCTAGAGAGTATATTGCTATGTGAAATCAAAGAGAGAAAGACAAATATTTGATTTTACTCACGTGTGGAATTTAGGAAACTAAAGAGCAAAGGGGAAAAAAAGAGAAAAAGAGAGACAAAACAAGAAACAGACTCTTAACTATAGAGAACAAACTGATGGTTACCAGACGTGAGGTGGGTGGGAAAATGAGTGAAATAAGTGATAGTTATTAAGTCATGCACTTGTAATGAGCACCAGGTGATGAAAAAAAAAACTTAAAAAAAAGTAACTATGAGATAAAAACAACAAAATGACAAATTTCAACACATACTACAAAACTACTATAATGTATTCCTATTTATTGATGAAGAGTTATTCAGTTTTCTTCTTTTCTTTGCCTCAATACTGTTGATCAACACACAGTGAATACATATCATGAGTCAGATTCTTCTTTAATGTTATCAGTTGGATAGAGTGACAGACTGAAATTTCAGAGTATAAGATTATAATATCCTTATCATATACTGACCATCTTAGGGCAAATTTTTAAATCCATGTTGGTGTGGTAATAAATTTGTTAATTTTTTAAATCTAAACATTTACATATAATTCTATATATTTGTCATATATTAATTTCAAACTGCCTGACTCAAATAACATAGTCAGATATTATTAACTTCAAAAATAGTCATTTAAAAAAATTTTTAAGTGTGTTTTTTTTTCTTTTAAGCAACTAACCCAAAATTTTGTTCTTTGATACTTAATGTCCGTTTGAGAATAGAAAATTAAAGTAGTAGTTGAGGGGCACCTGCATGGCTCAGTTGGTTAAGCACCTGCCTTCAGCTCAGTTCATGATCCTGGGGTCCTGGGATTAAGCCCCACATCAGGTTCTCTGCTCAGGGGGAGGTCTAGTTCTCCCTCTCCCTTTGTGTGCTCTCAATTTTGCTCTCAAATAAATAAAATTTGAAAAAAAAAATAGTAGTAGTTGAATACAAAAGCTCTCAAATAAATAAAATTTGAAAAAAAATATAGTAGTAGTTGAATACAAAAGCTCTGTATAAGCTTTTTTCATTTGTTATTTGCTCTAACAAATGATCACAAACTTAGCGACTTAAAATTGTTATATTCATGTCGACCAGAAGTCTTATCGCTTCAGATGATTTCTCTGCTCCATATTCCACAAAACTTAAATCAACGTCTTGGTAGGGTAGTTTCTGGAGATGTTAAAGGTAAATCTATTTCCAAACTCATTCATTTTATTGGCAAAATTTCATGCAATTGTAAGATAGAAGTCTTTGATTCCTTGCTGGCTACTGGCTAGTTATCATTCTCTCTTTCCAGAAGCTGCTCACATATTCGGTGTGTAGCTCCCTTCCTCCATCTTCAAAGATAGCAATGGCATGCCAGGTCCTTCCCACCCTTCAGATATATCTGAAATGGGTTACTTCCTTCTGCTGGATCTCTTCTGACCCAGTGTGAGAAATTTTTCTACTTTCAAGTGCTTATATATAGTTAGATTTTTATTTCACCTTGATAATCCAGAATAACCTATTTTTAAAACTGCTGACTGGTAATTTTCATTATATCCAAAAAGTTCCTTCAGGGAAGTAATCAGATTAGTGTCTGATTGAGTAATCAGGGGCAGAAATCTTATTGGCCTTTAGAATTCTGCATATCATGGGCTACTTGCTAATTTCTGAAAGCTTTAAAAGAGTCTGGGCCATGTGAACTCTTGAAACTAATCAGCTAAACTTCTCTTTCAGGAGTATCCCACAATAAAAAGAAGCTGCTGGGAGTGAGAGCAAAACTGAATGGAATATAGACAAAAGAAATGAATAAAAGAGAAAATTTAGATAAAAGTGGGATAAGAGACCATAAATAATAGAAAGCAAGTCACCATATGTTTATGCATTTCACAAAAACGATGGAATAAATTTCTCATTTAGAGAAAAAAAATGAGCAAAAGAAAAGCATTGAGTTGAAAAATTACACAGGTTATAAATAAAAAAGAATATAAAGCGTAAAATAATATCCCTATAGACAAAGGGATCATGGCAGAAAGACATGCTAACAATATAACTTACATAAATTAACTGTACAACATTAGTAGAGATTACAAAACAAAAAAAGAATAATATAAATTCGAATAACTCAGAAATGAGGTAACAGTATTCAGAAATGAATTAAAAATTTTAAAAAATATATTTCAGAGGGCCGCCTGGGTGGCTCAGTGGTTGAGCATCTGCCTTTAGCTCAGGGTGTGATCCTGGGGTCCCAGAATCAACTCCCACATTAGGCTTCCTGCATGGAGCCTGCTTCTCCCTTTGCCTCTCTCTCTCTCTCTCTCTCTGTGTGTGTGTCTCTCATGAATAAATAAATAAATTTTAAAAATTTCAGAAATTAAGAATAAACTGGAAGAAACACAAAAAGTAATTAAACAGATTTTTTTTTAAAGAAACAGAGGTTAAAGTAAGGACTTTTTAAAATTGAAAACAAATAAAGAGTAAAAAGTATTTGAGCTAGTGACAAATATTGATAAACAAAAAAGAGCCAGGGTATGGATAAAAAGAATCCCTTAAAAACAGTAGGGTAAGGAAACAAGGGAACAAAATATATACACACAAAATTGTAATTCCTGAAAAAAACAAAACAAAACAAAACAAACTTCATCTATAAATTGAGAGAACACATGCATCTGAGAATATTGACCCAGAGTAATAAACACCAGTACACATTGTGGTAAAATACTGGACCATATTTGTATTTTTTAATTTTTATTCAATTTATTTAAACTAAAAAAAAAAAAGAACTGTTCATTTATTTTACTAATCCCCAATGCCTCTTGCAACGATCAGTCTATTCTCTGTATCTGTAAACTTGTTTTGTTTGTTTTGTTCTGTTTTTAGATTCCACATATAAGAAAGATCATACAGTATTTTTCTTTGTTAGTCTTAGTTCACTTAGCATAATGCCTTCAAGCTCCATTCATGTTGTCACAATGGCATGATTTCATTCTTTTTATGCTTGAGTAATTTCCTATTTCTTTATCCATTCATCCATCAACAGACACTTAGGTTGTTTTCATATCTTGGCTATTGTAGATAATGTTACAGTGAACACGGGGTTATGTATATCTTTTTGAATTGGGGTTTTTGTTTTCTCTTCAGATAAGTATTGCAGAGTGAAGTTGCTGGATCATATCATAGCTCTATTTTTTAGTTTTTTTTGAGGAAGCTCCATACTGTTTTGCATAGGGATTGCACCAATTTACATTTCCACCAATAATAGTACACAAGGGCTTCGTTTTCTCCACTTTTTAGCCAACACCTGTTATTTCTTTTCTTTTTGGTTTTAGCCATTTGACAGGTGTGAAGTGATATTTTGTTGTGGTTTTATTTTTGCACTTCCCTGATGATTAATGATGTTGAGCATCTTTTCATGTCTGTTGGCCATCTGTATATTTTCTTTGGAAAAATGTCCATTTTAAAAATCAGATCAGCTGTTCTGCTATTGATTATTTTGAGTTTTTCATATATTTTTGATATTAATACCTTATCAGTATTATGATTTGTAATTAATTTCTCCCCTTCAGCATGTTTCCTCTTCATTTCATTGATAGTTTTCTTTGATGTGTAGACTTTAGTTTGATGTAGTCCCACTTATTTATTACGGATTCTTTTGCTTTTGGTGTCAGATTCAAAAACTCATCTCCAAGACCTACATGAAGGAACTTACTACCTATGTTTTCTTCCAAAAGTTTTATAATTTCAGGTCTTATGTTCAAGTCGTTAATCCATTTTGTATTCATTTTTGTGTGTGGTATAAGATACTGGACCATTTTGCTCTTTTGCATATGCTTATTTAATTTTTCCAACACCATTTATTGAAGAAACTGTCCTTTCCCCATTGTATATTCTTGTCTTCATCATGAATTAATTAACTTTATATGAGTGGATTTCTTCCTGGGCTCTCCTTTCTGTTGTATTGATCTAAGTATCTGTTTTTATGTTGGTATGATACTGTTTTAATTACCATAGCTTTACAATATACTTTGAAATCAGAGGGCATGATCCTTCTTGTTTTGTTTTTTTTTTCTCAAGATCGCTTTGGTTATTTGAGGCCTTTTGTAGTTCCATACAAATTTTAGGATTGTTTGTTCTATTTCTGAGAAAAGCACTATTAGAATGTTGTTAAAGATTGCACTGAATCTGCAGATTACTTTGGGTAGTGTAGACATTTTAGCAATATTAATTCTGCCAATATATAAACATGAAATGTATTCCTATTTATATATGTCTTCAATTTCATTCAATAATGTCTTGTAATTTTTAGTATATATTAGTTCTTTCTTATCTGGAAGGAATACATTCCAAGACTCCCAGTGGATGCTTGAAACCATGGATAGTTCCAAACCCTATATATACAATGTTTTTCCCTACACATACATACCTATGAGAAAGTTTAATTTATAAATTACACATGGTAAGATATTAACAAAATAACTAATAATAAAATAGAACAGTTGTAAAAGATACTGATATAAAAATTATGTGAATGTGGTTCTCTCTCAACCTCAAAATACATTACTGTACCCTAGTCAACCTTCTTATTGTGATTTGAGACAATAAAAAGACTACATGATGAGATGAAGTGAGGTCAATGATGTAGGCATTGTGAAGTAGTGTTAGGTTACAAATGACCTGATAGTACATCAGAAGGAAGATCATCTGCTTTGGTTAGCAGTTGATTGTGAGTAACTGAAACTGTGGAAGACAAAGTCATTAATAAGGGGATACTACTGTATAGGTCTTTCACATCCTTTGTTAAATTTATTCCCATGTATTTTCTTTTTGATGCAATTATAAATAACATTGTTTTCTTAATTTCTCCTTCTGATAGTTTGTTGTTACTGTAAAGAAATGCAGCATATTTTTTGCGTATTGATTTTGTATCCTATCTTTACAAAATTTGTTAATTAGCACTAACAGGTTTTTTTTTTTGGATGGAGACTTTAGGGTTTTCTGTTTTCCATTTATAATATCATGTCATCAACTAATAGTGACAATTTTACTTCTTCCTTTCTGATTTGGATACCTTTTAATTCTTTTTCTTGCTAATTGCTCTGGGTAGGATTTCTACTATTAAATTGAATGAAAGTGGTAAGTAGACATCCTTGTCTTATTTCTGATCTTAGAGGGAACTCTTTCAGTTTTTCAGCATTCAGTATGATGTTAGCTGTGGGCTTGTCATGTATGACCTGCATTATGTTGATGTATGTTCCCTCTGTAGCCACTTTGTGAGAGAGAACTTTTAATATAAATGGATCTTGAATTTTGTCAAATGTTTTTTCTACATGTTAAGATGATTTTATGATTTTTATCCTTTATCCTGTTAATGTGGCATATCCCACTAATTTGTGGATGTTGAACCATCCTTGCATTCCAGTAATAAATCCCACTTGACTGTGGTGTATGATCCTTTTAATGTAATGTTGAATTTGCTTTACTAATAGTTTATTGAGGATTTTTGCAAAATTTTTATTAGGAATATTGACTTCTGATCTTATTTTTTGTGACATTGTTGTCTAGTCTTGCTATAAGGGTAATGTTAATCTCATAAAATATATGAAGAGTTTGAGAAGAATTGGTAGATTCACCAGCAAAGTCATATAGTTCTAGACTTTTGTTTTTGAGGAAGTTTTTAATTACTGTTTCAATTTTAATTACTGTTTCAATCTCCTTGCTACTACTCATACTCTGTATGTTAAGATTTTCTGTTTTGTTTTAATTCCATCTTGGAATATAAATTTGGTACGTTCCATTTCCATTTTCATTTGTCTCAAAGTATTTCTTATTTCTCTTTTTATTTCTTCTTTGACCCATTGGATGTTCAGTAGCATGTTGTTTAATCTCCACATATTTGTTACTTTCCAATTTTCTTCATGTAATTAGTCTCTAGTTTTTATACCATTGTAGTCAGAAAAATGTTTAATGTGATTTCAGTCCTCTTAATAGATTTAAGCTTTTGTGGCCTAAAAAAAATCTATCTTGGAATAAGCTTCATGTGCATGTAAGAAAATGTGCATTCTGTTACTGTGTGTGTAATATCTGTTAAGTCCATCTGGTCTAATATGTTATTTATTAATTTAATGATTTTCTGTCTGAATGATCTATCCATTGATGTAAGTAGGGTATTAAAACCTGCTACTATTGTTGTATTGCTGTCTACTTCTCTCTTTAGGTCAGCTAATATTTGCCTTATATATTTAGGTGCTCCTATGTTGAGTGTATAAATATTTATACCCTCTTGTTGGATTAACTCCTTTATGGTTATATAACACCTTTCTTTGTCTCTTACTTTATAGTCATTGCTTTAAAGAACACTTTTTTCTGCTATAATTATAGATATGCCAGCTTTCTTGTGGTTTTCATTTGCATAGAATAACTTTTTCCATCCCTTTACTATTGGCCGGTGTGTGTCCTTACATCTAAAGTGAGTCACCTGTAGGCAGCATCTAAATGAGTCTTGTTTTTTTTATCCATTCAGTCACTATATATCTTTTGATTAGATAATGTAGCCCATTTGCATTTAAAGTATTTTCTGATAGGTATGTACTTATTGCCATTTTGTTCATTGTTTTCTAGTGATTTTGGTAGTAATTGTGTCGTCTTTGCTTCTCTTGCTCTCTTTCTATGTAGGTTGATGATTTTCTTTAGTAATATGCTTATATTCTTTTATCATTTGTGTATTTACTATAGGCTTTTGCTTTATGGTTGCTGTGAGGATTACATATAACAATTTATATTTATGACATTCTATTTTAAGTGGATAATAAGTTTGATCCCATTCTAAAACTCAACATTTTTACTCTCCCTTCATGTTTTATGTTTCTCATGTCACATTTTACATCTTTTTATCTTGTATATCCTATATCTAACTATTATAAACAGTTATTATTACTACTTTTGTCTGTTAGCCTTTATACTAGGTTTTTAGTAATTAATCCAGTATCTTTACTACATATTTACTTTTCCAATGAGATTTATTCTGAGACTTTACAGGAAAGGAAAAAAATGAGACATATATAAGCAAAAAAGGAACTTATCATTTATTTTATTCAATTTTTTTAGCATATGTGATGCCAAAGCAAGCACTATTTAATTTTTTTTAAAGATTTTATTTATTTTTTCATGAGAGACACAAAGAGAGACAGAGAGAGGCAGAGACACAGGCAGAGGGAGAAGCAGGCTCCACGCAGGGAGCCTGACATGGGACTCAATCCCAGGTCTCCAGGATCATGCCCTGGGCTAAAGGCAGCGCTAAACCTCTGGGCCACCCTGGCTGCCCAACTTATCATTTATATGGAAAAAATATGTTTTCATTTGGCTCTAACAGTTACACTTTAAGCCGTTAAGGAGTAGAGCAACATATCTAAGGAAATGAAGGAATGAAAATATACCTTTAAATAAATAATTGGAGACCAGAATTAAATGCGAGTTAAAAAAAAGTAAAAAACATTTCTAATAGCTAGATGCTCTGACAATGTAAATATAGTACAGCTATTTTTTTAAAGTGGAGATTACTAGGGAAAACATGTAGAAAATAGTTAACTATTCTTAGTAATTATGTGGAGTATTATTCTGAAGATATCATGTGTGCAATGTGAAATAAAACAGTTTGGTTATAATGGGATATCGTAATTCTGTTATTCTCCATGTCTTTGAAAACAAGGATCCTTGGTATGGAAGAACAGCAAATGGGTACACTTCAATAGAAATTAGGTAAAAACTCAGTAGTAGAAATAAAGTAAAAGCTCAGTCCAAAGGAGGAAATGTAGAGGATGAATTTGAAACTGTCAAAGACAACTAAGATCATGTCAAAATATTTAGGAACCAACTGGCAAAGCTACAAAGAACAATTTGTGCTTCATCAAGGAGAGTACTTGCAGTTCATGTTCTTAAAATTTGGTACATAAGAAGGAAACAATCAAGCCTTATTTGTATAAATGACACCACTAGAGGAACAAATAGTTTATGAGGGGGAACAATAGCTTGATATAATTTTTGAACTAATACATGAAAATGAGATTATAGAATTTGAATAAATATAATTTTCCAAAATCTTGTGAACTAATGGATCTAGTCATTAAGTATCAATGGCTAACATCCAGAAAGAAACAACCAGACACCAAAGAAGAAACCCAATACTGATCATAGTCTTGCCAAAAGGATAAACATTCTGATCAAGCATCTGGATCCAGCTGCCATTTTACAGGAAACACAAAGGGAAAGAAAAACTTACTGATTACATCATGAATCGACAATTAATGAAATTTAAACTGTGGGCAATGTCCAGCATGAATTACTTGGATTTTTCATCAAAAAGGAAGACAAAGGAATACAGGAAGGGTTTGGTATATTTATAGAGGCTGAAAAGACATATTCCTTTAAAAAAATGCATACTGTGCAAGAAGAGAGCCTAATGATGGATACATGTGGGTGATAAAACTATAAAGAAATCCAAGCAAATGATCACTAAAAATTAAAGAACTGATTATTTTCGAGGGTGGGTACAAAAGTTTATCATTGGGATTAGGCACATAGAGGAGCTTCTGAGGTTCCTGGTAAAGTTCTGTTTCTTGATCTGTATGGTGTTCACAGGGAGGTTCCCTTCCTAATAATACATTAAGTTATACACTTATTTTGTGAGGTTGTCTTTATTTGTACTTTATTTTATAATAAAAATTATTAAGAGAGCATGGTGGGGCATGAAAGGGATTTACTTTCAATGTGAATAAGAGTACCTCCCATTTTATGGTAGTTAATGGTTTATAAATCACTAGCATATACTTACCTCATGTGATCTTTATAATTACCTGGTGACATTTAGAGAGAAATTGTTATTACTCGCTTTTAAATATGAGGAGCCACAATTAAGAGTCTAGATCACAGAACAAGTAAGTGTCAGGGTTGAGGCCTTCTGAATCCTAGGAATTTACCTACACATTCACATTTTCACACACCCGTGTTGTCACACACACTCTCGCCAATCAGTATATATAAGCAAATGGAGGATTCAGCACCCACATCCACCCCACCACTCAGCCCCAAGGTTGCACTGATAGTAAAGGAAATACCATCTGCTGTTTCCTACCTTACACACATTACAAGTTATCCTACATAAGTGAGTTACTGTTTCCAAAGGATGTTTTCATGGGATTTTTTTATGACACAGGTTATATCCATTTTCATTGTTGCCTTAATTGCTTTTGCTCAACTCTTTACAAGTCAGCCTCACTTAAATAGTCTGAGGTAAAGAGATAAAAGACATAAGATACCTATAATTTAGTTGGCCACTGCTCTTTGCCTGATTTTATACGTGAAGAAACTGTGGCTAAGAAAGTTTAAGAAACTTGTTCTCACACCAAAAAATATTTCAAAAATAAAGTTTTTCACCTGGGATTGTATGATGACAAACCTACTTGCTCTTTACTGACTCCCCTGAGGCCTTTATTACTTAGTAAATAATAGAAAAGGTAGAGCTGTGAATGCTAACAACATAAGAATATCATTACCATCATTTTATGACAGAAGATATCAGCATTACAGCAATGTTGCTAAAAGGTGGATGGCCGTCAAAAATCTAATTCTAGGAGAAAGAAGCATTCACAGAACTAATGTGAATTATTTTCCAGAACTCTAAATTTAAGTCTTACATGAACTTTGAAAACAAAATTATTTTGTAGTTATGGGTTATGAGAGGTTACAAAACTCTCAGGAGTCGTACAGTAGATCTTGACCAGCCAGTTTCAGCACGCTCACCTTATATAACATATGTGTAAGAGCATTGCTAAATCAAGGAATGAAGACAACCTTCACTTCTAAGCCTCCTCTACAGCACAAAATATGAGGAGCAGTCCCACTGCAACAGCTGTTTTATAATTCACCAGGAGTAAGCAAACAAAAATGCAAGCAAAGGTTTATAAAAATATGTATAATATCATACCACTGGAAATATTTTTCTTGATGATAGTCAATGAGTTACAATATAATGGACAACAATCTTTTTAGGATGCTACTTATTATATTAAGGCTTTTTTCCCCCCTAAACTATTCTGGAATCTTTTGAAGAAAATGTTATATTGAAACCAAACACTACTTTGCTGATCTTCTATTTTACAAAGAATTCCAAATTAACTAAGTGAAGAATCATCTTATGTTTAACAACATTGATTAAGCCTTTAAAATTCTACATATAAACAAACGAAGGCAACGATCCATAATTTTCTCAAAACCGCATAGTATTATTGTTGGAAAGGCAAATCTTAGATACTCTCTCACCAAAACTGTATTTACATGAGGCAAGTGTTTTTCAACCACACTGTATTATTTGGCCCCAGACTCTTTTCTACACCTCATTGACACTTGTCTTGGCAAACAAGGAGGTAAAACAGGAGGCCAAATCATATATCAGGATACCCTCAAAAGTAAAAAAGCGCCAGGAATTGTAAAGGATGGTGCCCTTGAAACTTGGCACTACATTTGACCCCAGTAAATTCAGAGGACAACTTTCATTTTTCATTATTGTCTGAGTTTTTAAACTCCAAATTAAATTCTCTTATTTGAAAAAGTAATGACAATTTTATCTTTTAAGAAGTTAGGTGACAGTATACAACTAGGGCCTAAATATACATTTGATCACACATAGAAATAATGGGTTGACTTTCTCTTCTAAATAATTTTTTCATCAGAAAAAATGGTGAAAGAAGCCAGCATTACAGCAATGTTGCTAAAAAGTGGATGGCCATGAAAAATCTAATTTTAGGAAGAAAGAAGCATTCAAAGAATTAATGTGAATTATTTTCCAGAACTCTAAATTGAAGTCTTACATGAACTTTGAAAGCAAAATTATTTTGTAGTTATGAGTTATGAGAGGCTACACAAAACTCTCAAGAGTCATGCAGTAGTTCTTGACCAGCCAGTTTCAGCATACTCACCTTATAACATATATGTTATATAACCCCAAAGGGTTGTGCAAACTTTCTTTAATGTATATATATTAAAAATTATGTCAAGTCTTGGTAACATTAATTCATGACAGGTACACAAAATCTTCAACAAAAATAAAATTATTACAAGGCTACTGAGTCACTGAAAGGAAAAACAAAGATGGTTATAAGTGGATTTAACAATAACTAATTTGTTTTAAAATAAATGAAAGATACGCTATCACATAATCTCCTTTTTCCCTTTGATTATTGGCTTGTAATTTTATCTAGGAATTTTGCTGAAAGCTATAGAGAAACAAAAACAAAATAGATTTTGACATTCAAATTTAGATTTGGGCATGCCAAAAAAGAAATATGCTATTATTCAATATATTTGAGAAACATTCTTTTTTAATAATGATTTTGAAAATTCTCATGATCAATCCAGAAAGCAAAATGTTCTTTTTTCTCTTTTTTGTTTGGACATTCTATTAAAATGTCACTATACATATTCAATATGTTACATGTGATATTTAAAATGGAAACAAGAGACCTAAAGTAATAAAATCACATTAGTATTTATCTGCAATTGTCTTAACGTTCTGAGGAAGTCAAAATAAAGACATTGGGGAATGTGAATGGTACCTTTTTCATCAAAAATTAGAGAAAACAATGAGCTGGAAAGGCAGTGAAACAGTCATGTCATATAGCCTTCTCAGGATGCCAGACAAGACTAAACCAAGGCTCATGTCATCCAAGACACACGGAAAAGAGTTCATGTAAGTTCAGCCACCCACACTGAATACAGCAACTGGCACTGAATTATCAGAAGCAACATTCCTTGGGGCGCCTGGGTGGCTTAGTCCGTTAGGTGTCCAACTCTAGATTTCAGCTCAGGTCATGATCTTAGGGTTGTGTGATCAAGCCCTATGTTGGGATCTGCACTCAGTGTGGAGCCTACTTGTGATTCTCTCTCCCTCTCTCTCTGCCCTTACTCTTCCCCCCACAAAAACTAGAAAAATTATATTTTTCTGTATTGATAGCAGGAAATTTTATTTCTAGAACTCATGGTAGTTTGAAGCATGAGTCTGTGAAATGAGTACATAATTCTAATTCTTGTTTTTATTAAAATCTAAGAAAGCCACCAGAGAAAACAAATCAAAAGGGGTAAATTTATTAATAATGCAGCTCTTGCAAAGAGAAACTTCCTTTTAGTAAAATGACTGTACATATTTTTATTCCATTTTAAACTATATACTTTAAATGTGACTTAGAAAGAAAAGGTTATAAACTACTGGGATCTATAGCATAATCTTCAATCCTTTACTCAAAATAGATCATATGTGTGAAGAAATTCACCCTTTAAAGCTACTATCTCCTTGGCAATCAAGAAAAGTCACTGATTTCATAAAAACTGAAGCTGTTTACATAAATTTACACTTCATTGTAGCTAGAAATACTCTCTTGAGATCCCACTGTCATTATAAAATACTTTACAAAATATTGAAAAATAGTACACTAATGCAAAATTAAAATATAGTATGACAAAAGCTTAGTATCACTTCTCTCCTTGTTTTCATTTTAAAAATCATATAGGCCCCCTGCCACAATGTAAATAGAAATTAAAATATGATGCATAGAGGCCTTAAAGGGATTCTGGATTTCCTTGGTGTGGAAGAGAGGTGTGGAAGGATTCCCACAATTTTCCTGATCACTCAAGGTCTCCTCTCCTAACTTTCTATTGTGTGCCCCATTTAGTGGAAGATGATATTCCTGTATTACTTATTCCAGGTACTGAGTGACATATCAATTTATAAATGTAAAGTTTAATATTTTACAAAGGTAAACAAAACATTTATTGTAATTATACTCACAATAAATGACAAACTGCAGGATCAATTCAATCAGTACTATTTTAGAGATGGACCAGTTTAGTAAATAAGAACAGTAGTAATAAAAGTAACCTTATTTTTGGAATATGCTGTCAATTTTACATAGTGTCTTGATGAACAGAGGACTCCCATCAGACAGTATTTTAAACAGTTTGAAATAACACATTAGAAGGTTTCATTCAATTGATATTTGTACCCTTTCATGAAAAGCAAAACAAAAAGCCAAAACCAAAACCTAAAAGCAGTAAGTTAGTGAACAATAACACAAAAGTAATGATAGAATATCCTTTGATATCTATGAATAATTGTATAAAATGTTGTGAATAATTAGTGTGCCTTTAACATTATGGGAATTTAGTCTCTAAATTCCATGACCAATACATAAGTGCTCAAAATAGCCTCTAATTTTCTCTTCTTGTAGTCTGTTTCACTAATGAAATTTTAAAAATAATAATCATTATATGTAATCACATAAAAGTAAGGTAACAAATGGCAGGATTTCAAGTTTCACAAGTACATAGATAATAAAGGTTTGGATTAGAAAAAGCCTAGAAACACTAGTGAAGGATCACTCAGCAAAGAGTGAAAAGTATCTGAATTTAATATTATAGTGGCAATTATTATGATTTCTAAAAGTATATACTAAAGTCACACCCTGAATGGAATTGTCTGTAGAACACAAATCTGAGCTAATCTTAGTATAGAACCTACTGTGCTTTTGTCTTTATCAGTTTTTTTTTTTTGGATTGAATGAGATTCAAAACATTTTTATTTAATGAACTAAACCTGGATTTATTAGTTTTTTGAGTTTCCAAACATAGAAATTCCTGCCTGAACAATAGATAGTATACCTAGATACACTTTATCTAGTGACAGATACATTAGCAAAAACTAAAGTTCAGTAATTAGCCTTCATAGGAAAAATAATTTTCAGGATAGGTTATTACCCAGTGACATGTGTGGTTTAATATGTCCTAAACATTTCTAGAGGAGTACTTTTATAACTTATACAAATAAAAGTCGGTAAATGGGCTACTTATTGTTTTCTTTAATTTTAATAGCAACTTCGGGTGCCAAATAGGTGAATTGAGATTTAGCCCTAACACAAAATTTGGTTATGTTAGAAGATATCTAGATATTCTTCTTCTATATATTGACCCAACTCAACTCAAGTATAAACTGACAATGAGAGGACTCTCCAAATCTTTTCCCACAAGTAGAGATTAGGGAAAACTACTAGACTAGCTAATATGAAAAGAAGGATATTATTTTAGGTTCACTGACATTTTCCTACATGATTTATTGCAATTATGATAATTAGGCTAAATGTCAAGCATGCCATATTGACTCTTTTCAGAGTCCAAGGTAAATGGGAATATTCAGATCTTGACATTTTCACTCATATTTTTGAACTGTTTGACTAAATGAAAAAGAGATCTAGCACTGGAGAAAATTCACCTGTTCATACAGAATGTGCCAAAGGAATGCATTAGCTAATAATTATATAATGTTTGTTTCACTTAAATTTTAAAAAGGTTCTTCTTAGACTAGCAATGTTGATACAACAGCAAAAATAAAAATTAAAAGGAAGAAAATTTTTGTTATGTGGTTCCAAGGGAAGGAAGAGTGGAAAATAAAAATGTCCAGCCTCTATGGGCTCTACCATCCTGAGTGCCAACAAGGACAGTACCAGCTTTTTAAGACTGTACATGGTGCTTCAGTTATATGCTACCAATAATAATTTCAAAAGATATCACTGATTAATTTTATATTGGATATTGCTTTTGGCATTGTTCCTTTCTGGAGACTCTAGAAGAGAATCAGTTTCTTTGACTTTTTCCTTCTAGTGGTTCACTGTATTCTCTGGCTCATGGCCCCCTTCCTCTTTCTTCAAAACCAACAATGACAGATCAGGTCCCCCTCACATTGCATTTCTGTGGCCCTTCTATTATTGTATCCCTTTGGCCCAGCTGGGAAAAAATCGTTTTTAAGGACTCAGGTGATTAGAATGGGCTCATCCAAATAATCCAGAATAGTCTTTCCATCTGAAGGTCTCACAGCAAAGTCCCTTTTGGCTTATGAGGTAACATATTCATAGGTTCCAGGAATTAAAGTGTGAACATCTTTTATTCTTCCTAGCACACCTTTTGTATAAAATTTCTATAAAAAGCACAACTATATATATAGAAACTATATCAGTGTTTGCCTGAACTGGGAGTGGGATTAGTTTCACTGAAAAAGACATGAGAAGAATGAGAGAAGTTATCTAAAACTGGCTTATGAAAGGGGTGCTTCACTGGCTCAACTGAAGGAGCATGTGACTCTTGATCTCAGGGTTGTAGTTTCAAGACCCATGTTGGGTGTAGAGATTACTTAAAAATAAAATCTTAAAAAAAAACTGGAGTATGATGATACTTGCACCATTCTAAATTTCCTAGAAATCATCAAGCCTTTCAATGGGTAAATTTTATGGTGTGTATATTGTAGTTCAATAAAACTGTTAAATATTTTAAAAATTAATAGAAAAAATAAAATAGTTTTTTGAAGTAGTTAATATGTTTAAAATAAGCACTGATTATAGAGATCTTATTTGGGATTTTTGAGTCCTAATAAATTTCTATGTTCTCCCAATCAGTTCAATGGATATTTTTTGGCTTCTGTCATTAATACACTATATTTACATATAACGTCTCATCTGTTGATCTTAAACATAGTCTTATTATTACATAACCTGATGGGAATGAAAAATATTGTGTACAGTATGAGACTTCTGAATTCAAAGAAAGGGAAAATCAAAGGGCTTCCTTTGAATACCTCCATTGGATAAATTTAAAACACGTAGACAGAAATGCCAGGATCAGATCTCTGACTATTTCATCCCACCACACACATAAAACTATGATTCATTATTATTAAGAATCATAACAAAGTCTGTTTGTCAATGAGGTTTTTTTCATAAAAGTAAATCACTTCCCCCCCCCCAGTTTCCCTTTGCATAACAAGTAGTAAAGCACAGCTCTAAAAATGTTATGTCTTTCCTAAGTATGTAAATTATTGTAGATAGTCTTAGTAATTCAAAGGATTACATAGTTGAGACAAATTTATTCTAAAATTACTCAGGAAGGTTACTTTACTCCCATGAGGAATAAAGCAGAATACTTTGCCCATTTATTAATGATGACTCATTAATTTATTCTGATTATCCTTAAGATTTCGAATGAGTCAGCTGGCTGAATTGTGTGAAATGGTGGGTGGTACAGCAGGAAGTCTGATGCTGACATATTTAACTGTAAATGTTAATGCCTGGCTATGGATATTCCCATGATCACATCCATTCTGGTTTTCCTTTGCACCTCAAGCTCTCCCAGAACTGGAGGTGTAAAGTTTATATATTGCTTTGAAATGAAAAGTATATCCAAAGAAAGAGTATTACTCTATTACAAAAGCATTCACCTAAAGCTTGCCAAACAATGTGGACAAGAGTGAAGGGCCTAAATGGCCATGCCAATATTATCTCACCTTGAAGTACAAAAATGTAAAAATCAACACCTAGTCTCCTAAATGCTTCCTTCCATAAATCAAGAAAGCTTGACAGTTTAGTTGATTCATTTTCTTTTATTACTTCTTTACTCTAATTTTTACTATCCCATTATTACTATTTTGGATTTATCAAAATACTTTAATGTTGGCTTTTAATTTGGAAGGTATTGATTGTATTGACAAAAAAGGAGCTAAATAAATATTTCCTTGGGAAATGCAATTTTAGGGATGTATATCAGTGTCTATATCTCACTAATTCTTCAAGTAGGGTTTAGAGGCAGAATTTTTTTTCATTTTTTCATTCTATCCATAACCATAAAATATTAAAGACATAGTCACTTTGAATTAAGTTGGAATAATTCTTGAATCACAAGTAAACATACAGATTCTTCATTTTACTAGGCTTTGTTGGTCTGATTCATTAATAGATTTTTTAATTTTAAAGTTCTTACCGAAGCAATTAAAAAATATACATGCTGTTTAGCAACAGGCTAAAGCAATTTTTGTTAAAATGACTGGAGTTCCATGTAACTAGAATTAGACTAACTGTAGGATCTGTAACCAATTTTCAGGGATGCTATTAAAATATGCCATGACAATATCAGGATTCTATGTGCTACCTGTTTCTTAGAGAGTTTGTCTATAATGCAGCCTTTGAAACAATCCCATAAGGCAGCTCTGGTGTTCAGAAGACAGAAGCCTAGGTAGCGGAGAACTTTTTCCTGAGACATGAGTAGGATCAGGGGAGACGGAAAGGACTCTTGCTAACTTCTCATAGTCTCAGTTTGTCAGGGATTGTAGCCACTCAACTAAAATTCACCATCTGTATCTCACTTTTTCATTTTGCTGGCAAGTAGCAGAAATATTTTTTTAAAGTCAGGTATCACTTATAAGTAATGTTGTATCTTAAAAGCCAGAATAAGAAAATGTGGCAAAAAGAATACTGCTGGGAATCTGGAAACCTGGCTTCTCATTTGATTTCTACCGAAACCAACTGAGATTCAGAAAAAAATCCTCACATTCTTAGCATAAGTTAATGGAATTGACTCCATGAACTCCAATAAAACTAAGACATAAAACCCTATTCAGAAGTAATAGATTCATAATGAATCAATAAGTAAGTGGATAGAGATACTGTCTTTGAATTTTAGAAATGGGATTTCAAATGGCAAGGCTGTTCTTGAATTCATAGGTGTCCTGGAGTGGATAAAGTAAGAAAGGAGAACCATGTGAAAATTTTGAAGTGCAAAACCTGTCAGAAATATGCTAAATTCTTGCATTTTCCACACCCAATTGTTAGTCAATTAATAACACAATAGTTAATAGTAATTCTGCTACTAGGTATTTACCCAAAGAATACAAAACCACTAATTTGAGGGGATATATGCAGCCCTATGTTTACTGCAACATTATTTACAGTAGCCAGAGTATGGAAGCAGCCCAAGTGTATATGCACAGGTAAATGGAAAAAGAAGAGGCTATAAATTATATATATATATATATATATATATATATATATATATATATATATATATATATATTATCCAGCCATAAAAACAGAATGAGATCTTGCCATTTGCAACAAGATAGATGGATCTAGAGTATAATGATAAGTGAGATTAGTCAGTCAGAGACAGACAGATACTATGTGACTTCACACATATGTGGAGTTTAAGAAACAAAACAAATTTACGAGGAAAAAAGATTAAGACCTTGTTTCAATCACCTTAGTTCAAAAGTCAAACACCTAAATGGCAGAACTATAAAGAGTTATGTGGAATGGTAACCAGATAAAAACTAGAGACATTTTAGAATCTCCTACCTGGAGCAGTGGTTGATAAATGGAAGGGGCCTAATAGAGGTTGGATTGGTAAACAGACATACATAGGCAGGCTTAATTTAGGTCAATTCTATCCCTGCTCTCTGGGCAAGGGGTCATTCAGGTAAGTGAAAAACGGGGGTTATGGGAATTATTTAATCTCTTGCTGTTTATCTCTCTCCAACCTTTCAACCAGCACTGATAAAAACATTGCTCTCTGCACCTTCTGTGATCATATTGTCCTGGAATCTCTATATCACCAATATTACTCAGGAGATAGAACATCTCAAAATTATAAGTCCTCTGACCAGAATATCTTTTACTCAACTCACAACTTGAGCTAAATCATCAAACCCCAAAGCTCATGGAATTTTAAAATTGGAGGTTGCTGGTGCTGAATATTTCATGTGTTTTTTTTTTTCCATTCTTGCACTTAAAAAATCCCACATATTAGTACAAATAAATATTCCATAGACACTGATTAGATCAATGACTTTGAGTGTACACCATAGACTGTCTGAAAAAAAGATTTTATAGTGAAATTTGGTTGATTTTCACAAGGCTTAAATGTTTTGTAGCTCGTTCAAACTTATATGTGTTCTCAGATTGACACTGTCTTACCTCATGTCACATCAGATAAAGTTCCATGAGTTTATCTCTAGAAAGAAGAGATTCTTGTCCAACACAAAAATAGAGGGCAGAAAGAGGTGGAGTTTCCTCATGAAGTCAGCCATCAGCATGCTGTGTCCATTATGAACCCTCATGTTCAATAAAGTTGAGAATGCTAGGGTACTATAGAAAACAGAGTTTTATTGAAGATCAAAGTGAAACAAGCTGCTTTGATTTTATGTTCTGTCTTTTCATTTCCTGTAGGTGGTGAGCCCCTGAATTGTACTAATTAACAAAGCCTCTGATTAGAGGCAATTGGTTTCCTTCCTGCTACTGAAAATGTCAAAAAGCAAGGCTGCCTCTGGATGGACCTAATTTGTGATGATTCCAGTTGGTTCTAAAGTGGTAAGAATTAGAATATATTTTGTTTTAGAGATTCTTTGACATTTCTTGTTGGAGCTTATTTTTAAATATCCCCAGTAGTTTGCATCATATTCATAAGTAAATTGATTTGATCACTCCTAATTCTAACTTACTAACTTTTAGAGTTAGCAGTTAACAAGAAAATTTTACCTGATCCAGTCATAATTTTTTGTTTGTTTGTTTTTCCTGTTGTAATTTTTATGACAATATTTATTTCATAATTCTGTGATCTCCTAATTAAATTGCAAAGTTTAAATTGGGAATGAAGTGGGTTTTTTATGTTGAAGTTTAAAAAGTACATATGAACAAAATACTTATATTTTTCACTTTCAGATAGAGTGATCATTTATATATAATTTTTAGTTATGCTATTCCAAAGGTAAAATTCTTAGGATAGAGAGTTGGGAAGAAATTTTTAATAGTACCTAAACTTATGATCACTTGAGATTTCACTAAATCACATTTTCAGTAGATATTCTAAGTAAATTCAGTAATAGTAATTAATATTATTAACATGTGAAATAGTGTCTAAATTAGATAGGGTTTGAATAAAGCACTGTAAGCTCAATGTCACAGAACTTTAGACTAGAAAATTACCTTAAACCCTCCAGTCCAATGGGCAGCCCAGGTGGCTCAGCGTTTAGCGCCGCCTTCAGCCCAGGGTGTGATCCTGGGAACCCGGGATCGAGTCCCACGTCAGAGTCCCTGCATGGAGCCTGCTTCTCCCTCTGCCTGTGTCTCTACCTCCCTCTCTCTCTCTGTGTCTCTCATGAATAAATAAATAAAATCTTAAAAAAAAAAAACCCTCCAATCCAAATTCCTGAGTTTTACAGGTGAGAAGATTCAGTTTCAGGGGAATAACTGGCTCAGGAATAAATAATTAGTGGCCATGTGGACACAACAATCCATGTCTTCTTCAAATTCACGACTTTACTCTCTTTTTTTGTAGATATACTCTTGTGACTATATGTATTTAACTATCCATATAATTGTTGATTTAAGTAGAACTGAGTCAAACCTCAATATACAGAATTATACCTAAGCATATTTTGTAGAGTGCTGTACATTTTGTAGATAAATGTTCATTTATATATTGCTCACTCAGTACTTATTTCCGTTGTATAAACAGAATTATGAAAATACAGAAAATATAAAAAGAAAGGAAAAACACACTATTTACACTCCTGTAATACACAATTTACAGTTTTTATTTCTAGTACTTATCCATACTTACATATTTTCTAAAGTTGTAATGATGAGGTAGTATGATCGTGTTCTGTTTTATTTAATTAACATTATATCATGAAATTTTCATGTTATTACATAATGTTCAAAAGTATTACTTTAACAACTACATATTATTTTATTGACTTGCTTTGCTATTTATTCAGCCATTTCCCCCTTGTTGAGCAATTAGATCATCTCTAATGTTACTATAAATAACACCGAAGTTAATTTCTTCATGCGTTGCTTTGGGTACATTGTTTTCCTTTGAATTATTTTCTGTGACAGAAAATAATGACAGTGAATAAATTATAAGTTACTGAGTTATAACTGGATATGAATATTTAGATATCAACAAGCTCATTGGACATTTTACTAAATTGTTTTCCAAAGAGGTTACATCCCATAACTAAAGAATAAAGTCATATAGGCTACTTTGGTTAAATTGCACAGCCCCACTTTTACCTGAAAAAAAAGTTAATAATGGTCCTGAAGTGCACCATGAAAAGAGAGAAGCCACAGATAGGACTGGCCTTGTCTGCAGAAGCATATCCAGAAGTCTGAAAAAAATAACTTATAAGACATTTCCTAAAGATGACCCCTCGTAGACTTTCCTGAAATTTTCAACAGTGAGATTTCTTACTACCTTCTTAAGGAGTTAGATTTTTAATAAAACTAAAACATTTCTAGACTCAAGAAGGGTAAAGCATTAGCTTATGTTTGTATAGAGTCTAGTTCATAAGATTAACTCCCCTTAGCAGTCGTATATGCTTAGACAACATGGTCTAAGTCAACATACACTTAAAGCTTAAAAAAAGCATTAAGAAGAAAGAGGTTGAGTACATGAGACTCATTTGCCTACTGTGTGAAAGAAAATAGAGAACCAGACTTAAATTTCTCATACATCCTAAACATGTGTTCCCCAAAACACACACACACATCAATAAAAAAGCCATGCTTTATTTTATTTTATTTTATTTTTATTTATTTATGATAGTCACAGAGAGAGAGAGAGACAGAGAGAGAGAGAGGCAGAGACAACAGGCAGAGGGAGAAGCAGGCTCCATGCACTCGGAGCCAGACGTGGGATTCAATCCCGGGTCTCCAGGATCGCGCCCTGGGCCAAAGGCAGGCGCCAAACTGCTGTGCCACCCAGGGATCCCCCATGCTTTATTTTTAATTTCACAAGTTCTTTAGGACTCAATCAGGCCCAAGACTCAGACGGTTGTGGTGATTTATTTGCTCATTATTTTTCAGCATTTATTTTCCTATCACTACACAGCTACCTTTTATTGAAAAGCTGCTACATCCTAGCCACTTTCTTTTTTTTCTTAAAAATTTATTCACTTATTTGAGGGAGAGAGAGCAAGAGCATGAGTGGGAGGAGCAGAGGAGAGGGAGAAAGAATCTCAAGCCGACTCCAAGCTGAGCGCAAAGCCTAATGCAGGGCTCCATCTCATGAACCTGAGCTGAAACCAAGAGTCAGCTGCCCAACTGACTGGGCCACCTAGTCGTGCCTCCCTCCTCCCCCCTACCTACCCACCACCATATTAGGTGCTTTTTGTTCAGGATCTCATTTAATCCTTGCAACAGCTCAGTATAATACTTTTCATTTCTCTCTTTTACATTTGTGGAACTGAAGGCCCAGAAAGTTTACATAATTAGCATAAACTTACACCTATTGAGTTACGAAGTGTAGAGCCAAGATTCATCCTTCTCTGAATTATGTTACTCTAGAAAGTACCTCTTAGTGTGGCATAATCAGAGAGAGGTGGGCCTTTAATATGTTAACAATGTTTCTGGGCTATCTTGATCCTTTTGGGATTTTTCTATTCATAAAACTTGAAAAATCTTTCAGTTCATTCTTTTTCTCTAAATGTCAATCATATCAAACATTTGTTCTGCTGTTAAATGCATATCCAGAAGAATACAAATGGGAACCACAACAATGACCCCAAATGAACTCCATAATGTTTTGTGAAACGTTATATATTTTACACTCAAGCTTCATGATTAAATACATTCAAGTCACAACAGATATTTTAAATCAACAGTTTTGTGAAATCTCAACAATATTAATCAAATTTTAACAACCACTCTGATTTATCTTTTTAGATTCTGATCCCATAAAAGCTAAGGATGAGGGGCGCCTGGGTGGCTTAGTTGGTTAAATGTCTGCTTTCGGCTCAGGTCAGGATCTCAGGGTCCTGGGACTGAGCCCCACATTGGGCTCCCTGCTGAGGAGGAGTCGGCCTCTCCCTCTCCATCTGCCCCTCCCTCAGCTCATGCTCTCTCTCATTCTCTCTTAAATAAATAAAATCTTAAAAAAACACACAAAAAATAAGGATGGAGTCTCAGATCTGAAATGCCTCTAAATATAATTCCTAAAAAGTAATTAAATCTGTTAAAGAGTTTAGATCTAAGAAATTTTTGGAGAAAAAAAATGTAACAAGAATATATCTGATTAAACAATGGTTTTTCCTCAATTAAGCTGATCTTTTAGCAAATTATTTAAAATTACTCAAAAAAATTGAGTATGTACTATTAGAATGATTTCAGTGCAAAGTTGAAAAAAATCATTCCTTTCACTGCTTTGAAAACTTCACCCAAGGAAAGATTAGATGAATTTAAAATTTTTAAGGTTTGAAAAGAATTCTACCACAAATTTCAACTCAAGAGGAAAACACCTTAAGTGTATAATTAATATGTTATTAGTGAATAGTTGGGATACAAATCTCATACTTAGAATCCCCTCCTCCCCCAAAAACTCAGTTTTTGTCTATTATAGGTGGAAAGATATTAGCCATAAATATATCTTGAACCTTTACTGTGAAGAAAGAAATTTTACTACATATTCAGCTTGCATTTATATAGGTAGTTAAACTCTAAATAGTTATGTAGTTACAAATATATGACACATTAGGTCCTGTAAAGGGGAAAAAACATGATTCCATGTAGGTACACATAACCCCCCAAATTTGCTTGTAAATGGTTTGGCTCTTAAACATAATTTCTCACAGAAAAATATTTCGAATTATAGCCTCTCCCCACCTGAAACTCATTGAATGTATAATTAAGTTGAACTGTGGTTATTATATTTGAGACAGAGCTGAGTCCAGGGAGGAAGGAGGCAGAGAACACACTTTTACTTCTTTCCTGTCTATAGGTTAGCTATGGATAAAATTTTGACACAGGCAATATATGTTGGGAATCTTTGACTTTATATTGTTCCTCTTCACCTGAATATTGCTTGCTGCTCAGTTTTCTTTTTAATATGTTGTGCTCATTTGCTTTTTCAAACTATGCTTGTTGGCACACTACCCAACAGCAGCCTACCTCCCAAAGTACTCTATGCCTCAAAATGTTCTCCCTCCCCTTTGTCCCTACTGCAGTGCCTTGCACATAGAAGACACTCAATTATTATTCATTAAAAGAATAAGTGGAATAAGAAATATAGAAAGTAAAAGAGAAGAGATGGCTTTAATGGATCCTCCACTTTGTTATAGCCTCCACTTTCCCTACATTTATGTTCTCAGCTAGTTTCCAGTTTCATATGGTTGTGGTTCTGTAGAGAGGCTCCCTTGGAAGCAGGGGCTTGAGTGCCCACAAGTACATGAAGGCAGGGTGGGAGGATAGCAGTGTGGATATTTTATGCAGATTTTTAGATTCAGTGTTGATGAATTTTAAATAGTGAGGTTTGTATGACTCAAAAGGCCATTATGAATCAGGATAAAACAAAGTGAACACACAGTTGTCATGTGGCACAGCAGTTCTGGACTTGCTTTGTGTATGTTCTCGGGAGGCGATCTTAAAGCAGTCACAGCTCTGTCCTATCCAACGTGTAGAGAGGCACAATCAAACAGTGTATCCTCAGTGCTCCTGCTCTGCGACTGTGGTTTACAGCCAACAAAGCTCATTGCTAAGTGTGGCTGCTGTGGTAATTCATGGGCGAGGTACCTCCCTAAGCCTTTCCTGTGCTGCATACCTATCTTATTGCTAAGCTGCTTCTGGTTAGAAATCCATGCACATGCTCTTGTATGGTCAAAAGGAGACTTCCTGCGAACAGAACTCACTCAAGGCCTGACATGGGCACATGGCAGGCTGCTGGCCAAAATGTGCCCACTAAGCCCCTAACAAATGAATCATGAATCTGGGTGACTGGAGAGACAAATGTTTACCGTGGAACGATAACAAAAAAGTCTGGGCTTTTTGCCATTTAGGGGGAAAAAACATATAAGCTTTCTTATCCTTTCCTGGATAGAGCTCTAAGAAGGTACAGTGCACTCAACTCAGTCTTTGGATGAGTATATTGATAAAAATTGAGACTTTTTGTAGGTTCACAATGAAATTATGTATACATATATAAAGATGTGATTTTTCTCTCTTGGGATGACTGATTTGCTTTACCATAAAACAGAGTAGTAGGATGATGTTATTATAATTTTACTCTTTCCTATTGTATCCTCTCACTATTTAAGGCTATAGAGCAAATAGCTTGTGTTATTACTTATTAAACACCAAGAATGAAGGCAGAATTAGATAATGTTTAGGACCATAGGCCTTTGTAGTCAGGCAGAGGGGTTTTCAATTCCAGCTCTGCCACTTTCTGGTTGTGTGACTTTTAGCAAGCTTATTTAACATCTTTCTCTTTGTTATGATCATTGCAATTAGACATGTGTTAAGCACTTAGAACAATGCCTAGAATGGATTAAGTGCTCAATAAATGTTTTTTTCAAAGATTATTTGTTTGGATATTATTCCTAAAATTAGTGTTAGGACAAATTTCTGCTACAAGGATTATAGCCAAAGAGCCAAAAATGTACAGCATTAGCATGATAGGCCTGCTAGACTAGATTTGTTTGTTCATCTAAGGGAAGCTATTTGAGAAGTCTTCTAAATTAGCTATTTGTTTATTATTCACCTCTTCTTGGCTTAAGATCTTATTCCACTCTGTGCTTTTATCAACCCTTCTCACTATACCTGGTGGATTAAATATTACTTTAGAAAATGGAGGTAAAACAAATAAGGGCTCCAAGACAATAGAACATCTAGTATGGTTATATACTCTATTCCAGAGGGAGAAAATTAAGAAAAAAAGCTTTTGGAATTTTATGAATAGCTTATTATTGATATGCTATGGTATGTATGTACATGCATACATATATAGCCGAGCTTTGTTTTTGGACTGGAATGTGTGACTCAGATGCGCTCATCTTTCCCTCTGGCCAGCAGAATACTTTTCCTTCAGCTGCAGTTTGCTTCTATTTGGCTCTCTGGCAAGCTAGCAAGCTGTGTGTGATGATCCCATGTTCAGTATACAAAGACTTTGCAGGTTCTCTAATATTTTCGTTCAAATATTCAGGGAGAATCTGAGAACATCAAACTATTTTCAGTTTTGCTGGAAGTGTACCAGGAAGTTTCCCACTGTGTAGCAGAGTGGAAGTGATTTATTAAATGAGAAAATGAACCATTGGTCAATGGAAAGTTGACAGCTGATAAAAAATATACAGTTGGAACTCATCTCTTCATGCAAAACATATTTGAAAAAGGCCAGGAGAATTAAGGTGATGTGGACTACTATTGACACAAACTTCTGACATTCTGTAGGACTATTAATATAAAATATGGTTTTCCAACTTCAAGGCTGAGTGATGAAGGAAAGAAAGACATGAAATTTTAGAAACTTACTTCACAGGAGATTTATTTCAGAGCCTCTAAAAATATCAGTAGGTCTTCATGTAAAATTTCCTTGTAAGTTCCCCTTCTTACAGAACTTCACTTTTCAATCCAAACCTCAAGTTCAATTGCAGTGTGAGCTAAAGAAAAAGGTAGGAAAGGAGAGATGGAAGTTGATACTACCAAAAACACCCTTTATTTGCATACCTAAATGCTCTAATAACTGCTTATCATTTTAGAGAACTTTTTGTCATTTATAAAATTAATTATACATTGAATTAGAACATCATTAAGATGGCAGAAAAGAAAGTCTTAAACCTCTTTCCCCCATGTAGATACCAATTCTACAACACACAGACCAATTCCTTTTATGAAAAATCTAGACACCACTTACAAAGTTCCTTTATCCAAACAAGCATAAAACCAGCTGCATCAAAGCTGATAGAAAAATTCATGGCACTCACTAACCAGAGTCCCCTCTTCTGGTTCAGTGCAGCACAGTACAGCATGATTGGGAAGAAAGCCCCAGTTCCCAGTGTCCCCTGGAGAGGGAAAAAGAAGGCTTACAGATACATCTAACATTCAGATTTTTCAAGGCTGGGATGGGCAGCCAGGGGATTGGTTTCTGTCTTGTTGGAATCTAAACACTGACAGGAAAGGATGCCAGGTTGAAAGCTACTAAGAACAAAGGTGAAAGGTTTTTTTTGCCTCACTCACTCATGATTGCCTGTCCCCCAGCTCAGCATGGAGCAGATGGGAGAAAACTCAACTTCCCACTTCTCCCTGGAGAGAGAAAGATTTGGGATATCTTTCCAATACTCTGATTTTTGTGGGGCAGAGGGATTTCTCTAGGGATTGGTTTTTGTTTCATTTGAGTTGGAGTGTTGATAGAACCTGGGATATGCTAGATACCTGGAATCTTAAGAACAAAAAAGAGCTGAACAGTTTATGGCAGTTCCAGAGAACTTGCAGTACCACAAAGAGACACCAGAGGGAAAAAGAGATAATGAACTCCTGAAGAAAAAGGCTACAAAACTTCTCTAATTGGAAATTTACCACTATAAACATCCCTCTTAGTTTCACTGTTACTACATCTCATAAGTGATGACAACTGTGTCCAAGGAAGGTGTATTAACAGAAGAGGTTGAGAGGCCCTCAGAATGCCTAGGAAGGTAATTGGTGAAGGCTTTTCTTGTACAAAGCCAATCCATAAAAACTAGGAGAAGTGGCTGTTATTTTGAGTGTGCAGAGCAAAATGCAAAGTAACAAGCCACACAGAAAAACAGGGAAACATGGCCCAACCAAAGGAACAAAATAAAGCTCCAAGAACTGACCTAAAGAAATAAAGATATGTGAATTACTTGACAATTAATTCAAAATAATCCTAATAAAGATGACAAACACAAGATATGATGCGTGCACACAATGGTAATATCTATAAAGAAATGGAAAAATAGACTTAAGTCAAAAACTGCCACAAGAAATGAAGTAGGATGTTATATAATAATAAAAGAATCAATTTACCAGGAAGATGTAGCATTATGATTATATATGTGTGTATATATATATATATATATATATATATATATACCCAACATCAGAGCACCCAAATATAAGAAGCAAACAATAAGAAAGCTATAGGGAGAAATAGATAGCAACATAATAATAATAGATGTTTTCAATATTCCACTTTCAATAAAGGATAGAACAACCAGGCAGAGATTAATATGGAATCATAAGACTTGAATAACAATACAGACCAAGTAGACCTAACAGAAATATAGAAAGCATTTCACCCAATAGCAACAGAAAACTCATTCTTCCCCACGAACATTATTCATGTTCACATATTAGGTCACAAAACAAGTTTTAATAAATTTAAGAAGGTTAATTATACTAAGTATTTTTTTCAACTGCAAATGAATAAAACTAGAAATCAATAGAAGAAGGGAAACTGAAAAATCCACAAATATGTGGGAATTAAACAACATGTTACTGACATCCAAAGAGTTAGGAAAGAAATCAAATGGAAATTAGAAAATGTCTGGAGACAAAACCAACAAAGAATAAAAAAATAAAAAAATAGCAAAGCAGAACTAATGAGATGCTGCAAATGCAATACTAAGAGGGAAGTTCATAGTGATAAACATCTGTATTAAAAAAGAAAAAAACTTAAACAACTTCACTTTACAACTTAAGAAACTAGAAAAAGAAGACGAAAGAAAGTCCAAAGTTAGAAGAGAAGAAAATAAAAAAGATTAGAGAATAAGTAAATGAAATAGAAGATAGAAAAAAATCAACCAAACTAACAATTGGTTTTTCCAAAAATCAATAAAATTGACAAAACTTTAGTTAGAGTTAAAAGACATGAATAAAATCATAAATGAAAGAGGTGATATAATTGAGGCAATAGAAATAAAAAATACTATATAAAGCTGTGAAGAATTATACACCAACAGACTGGACAACATAGAAGAAATGTATAAATTCCTCGAAGCATATAATCTGCCAAGACTGAATCATGAAGAAATAGAAAATCTAAACAGACCTATAACTAGTAAAGAGCTTGAAACAGTAATTTTTAAAAAATCTACTAGCAGAGAAAAGCCCAGAACCAGATGGCTTTACCAAAGAATTATACCAAACAATTTGAGAAGAATTAATATCAGTCTTCCTCAAACTTTTCCAAATAACTCATTTTTATAAGGCCAGCATTACTCTGATAACAAAACTAGAAAAAGACACTACAAGAAAACTATAGACAATATCCCTGATGAATATAGATGCAAAATCTTCAACAAACAGGCACCTGAGTGGCTCAGTCAGTAAAAAGTCTGACTCTTGGTTTTGGCTAAGGTCATGGTCTCGTGGGCCATAAGAGTTAGGCTCTGCATTAAGTCAGGAATCTTCTTGAAGATTTTCTCCCTCTGCTCCTCCCTCTACTCACAAGCTCTCTATCTCTCAAATAAGTAAATAAACTCTAAAAAAATATCCTCAACCAAATCTCAACAAATCAAATTCAACAGTGTATTAAAAGGATTATACATTAAAAATAAATAAATAAGTAAAAAAAATTAAAAATAATAATTGTGACCAAGTAAGATTTTTCCCTGGGATGATGGGATTGTTCAACATGGAAAAGTCAATCAAGGGCAGCCCTGGTAGCCCAGCGGTTTAGCGCCGCCTTCAGTCTGGGGTGTGTTCCTGGAGACCTGGGATCGAATCCTGCATCAGGCTCCCTGCATGGAGCTTGCTTCTCTCTCTGCCTCTGTCTCTGCCTCTCTCTCTCTCTCTCTGTGTCTGTCATGAATAAATAAATAAAATCTTAAAAGAAAAGCCAATCAATGTAATATACCATATTACCATACTAATACCATATTAGTAAGTGACACAAAAGATCACCAAGGCTCCATTTACGTTTTACCTTTGCCACGAAAACTCATCATCATAATGAAAGGAAAAGAATTCAGAACCACAGCATAAAATTTCCAAATTTATGTAAATTTCTGGGGAAGCTTCCTCTTGAACACAGTGATAATACAGGTAAAAACTGTCTTCTAGAAGCCACAGTTTTGGGCAGCTCGGGTGGCTCAGCAAATGAAGGATAAAAATCACATGATCTCAATAAATACAGAAAAAGTGTTTGACAAAATTCAACATGCATTCATGATAAAAACATTCAGTAAACTAGGAGTAGAAGAAAGTTATCTCAACATAATATAGATGGTATATGGAAACACTACAGAAAATATCATAGTCAACATGAAAAATGGAGAACTTTTCTACTAAAATTAAGGAAACAACAACTATAAAACTCCTACCATAATGTGTATTTCTATCTCAAAATTTTGAGATCAGAATATTATATACAGTCAATATCCACTGGTTTTATTTTACTTTGATCAAAAGTCATACCTATAGTTAAGGACATAGTAAACAGAGATAACTAAAAATTTTAGATATTTTTAGATTCAGGAATAGTTCAGAGGAATAATTTTTGGAAAGTCATGAAATAATAATAATGACCATATTTCAGACACTTAGCATACAATACATCTATTCTTGCAACAGTCATATAAGGACGTTAATTTTTTCCAACTTTAGAAATGAGATTGAAACTTAAGGAGGTTAAGTTATATGTCCAAAGCCAACTGTCTAGTAAATTGCAGGGCTGAAATCCAAAGCTACTTCTGAAAATAGGAAGATTATCAGCTCAGACCTCTACAAAACTCAAGAAGATAATGTAAATTTATGAATAATGTAGTAGATGTAATGTAATAGGAAGTAGCTGGGTCTGTGGACTGATGTCTCCTGCATGATCATTCCCATGTATCCTGGTTTAGAATTTTTAAATGAATCCTGGTTTAGACTTTTTAAATGAATAAAGGAAAGAATGACTCTCTCTCTCTCTCTCTCTCTCTCTCTAATTAAAAAACAAACAAACAAACAAACAAACAAACATTAGAAAGGGGAAGTACATGGGTGGCTCAGTCAGTGGAGTGTCAGACTCTTGACTTCATTTCAGGTCATGACCTCAAGGTGGTGAGATCCAGCCCCCTGTTGAGCTCTAGTACTCAGGCAGGAGTCTACTTCAGATCCTCTCCTTCTGCCCTTACCCCCACTTGCTTTTTCTCTCTCTCTCTAAAAAAAAAAAAAAAAAAAATATGGTAACCAAGATGATTTCAATTAAAGATGACATATAAACATAAATTTTCCTTCACTCATCTAAAAACTCACTAAAAGGGATCTCTGGGTGGCGCAGCGGTTTGGCACCTGCCCTTGGCCCAGGGCGCGATCCTGGAGACCTGGGATTGAATCCCACGTCGGGCTCCCGGTGCATGGAGCCTGCTTCTCCCTCTGCCTGTGTCTCTGCCTCTCTCTCTCTCTCTCTGTGTGTGACTATCATAAATAAATAAAAATTAAAACAAAAAAAAATAAAAACTCACTAAAATAACAAAATCGAACTTAATAAATGAAATCAACAAGGCCAAGGAGAAATGAAAGTGATGTGTAAGTAAGAAAATGTAGAAAGCTCAAAAGCAAAATATGTAACAATTGACATTGAAAATCGAGAAAACATCCTTAAGACAATAGTTGGGAAAACAAGAAGTAACCCAGTTTATATCATAATGCCTCAAATGACCCAGTAAAGTGGTATGGGGTACCTGCTTTGAAGTTGGGGCTGAAAAGAGTCTTGTTTAAAGGTTTAAGAAACTGCTAGACCCCCTAGATCCTCTCTCTCATCCTCTTCTCCCATCCCAGGTGAATATAAGATTTTTTCCCTGGATAAGATTAAGAAGGTATGCTTTGGGAGATTTCAAGAAGAGCTGAGATTTAGGGATCATTATGGAGAACAAGAGAATTCAATGAAGGTTTTTTTTCTTCAAAGATTTATTTATTCATTTTAGAGAGACAGCGCAGAGGGGAGGGGCAGATGAAGAGAAAGAGTCTTAAGCAGACTCCTCAGAGCCCGATGGAAGGCTCAATCTCCTGACCCTGAGACCACCATCTGAACTGAAACCCAACTAGAGGCTTAACTGATGTGCCACCCAAGGACGCCCAGCTAAGATTTTTTATCAAATGTTGAGGCACTAGTTTTCTTCTGCTGCATGGCTTCCAGAATACTAACCTTTCAAGCAGAAGACTGTAGAATTATTCTCTAAGGAATTTGACCTGTGCAAAAGAAGAGCCCCAGTAATGGTATCCAGGCTTCCCCAATGAAATGGCCCAGTCAGATCACACAAAGAGTAAAGTATACAGGGAGAACTAAGTTTGCAATTAGCTTATTTGTGTCACAATCTTAACTACTTAAGAGTAGGTTTTCAATGATGTTAACTTTTTTAAAATTCAAATATTTTCCTTATTTATTCATGAGAGAGAGAGAGAGAGAGAGAGAGAGAAGCAGAGACATAGGCAGAGGGAGAAACAGGCTCTGTGCAGAGAGCCCAATGTGGGACTTGACCCTGGGACCCTGGGATCACGCTCTGAGCTGAAGGCAGATGCTCAACCACTGAGCCACCCAGGCATCCCAATGATGTCAACTTTTGAAGAGATCTGCTAGCATAAAAGGCATAAATATTTTTGCTTTTGTTTCCCTTGCCTTCATAGATGTGCCTTGCAAGAAGTTGCTATGGAAACCCCAATGTTGATAGCAGAAATGTCCACAATAGCCAGACTGTGAAAGGAGCCATGATGCCCTTTGACAGACGAATGCATAAAGAAGATATATATATATATATATATATATATATATATATATATATATACACACACAATGGAATATTACTCAACTGTCAGAAAGAATGAATACCCACCATTTACTTCAACATGGATGGAACTGGAGGGTATTATGCTGAGTGAAATAAGTCAATTGGAGAAAGACAATTATCATATGGTTTCACTCATATTTGGGAATATAAGAAATAGTGAAAGGGACCATAAAGGAAAGGAGGGAAATTGAGTTGGGAAAAATTAGAGAGGAAGACAAACCATGAGAAACTCCTAACTCTGGGAAACAAACAAAGGGTTACGAAGGGGAGGTGTGGGGGTTTGTAAATGAGATATGGGCATTAAGAAGGGCACATGATGAGATGAGTACTTGGTATTATACTATATGTCAGCAAACTGAATATAAATAAAATATTTTTTAAAGGCATAAATATTCCAAAAGAAGCAGAAAGCAACTTGGATATTCAGAGTCTATACAAGGAGAAGGAAGTTTAAAAGAAAACACACACACACACAAAGAATCATTACTGTCATCAAAGCTATGAGAATATGCAGCATGTATGAAGTAAGAATAGGGTACTATCAAATAGAAAATGAATTAGTAGACATTTTATACCCTAAAATAATCCAGAAAATGAAAGAAAAATAAAAAACAACTTCCTAAAACTAAAAGATATAATTATAGAAATTTAAAATTTAATAGAATGAAATAAGGAGGAGAGGGAGGAAAAACAAGATATAGAAAGGTAAAAGAAATAGAATAAAAAAAAGGGAAAAGATAATTATAACATTGATCCAGAAGATTCAATATTTCACAAACAACATTTAAGGGGAAAAAAAGAACATAGAAAATAAAGCGGAGGAAATCATAAAGTAAATAATTCAACATAGTTTTACAAAATTGAAAGGCACCAATAGGTAGTACCCAGCACAGTGCTGACAATGGATTCCACTAAGGCATACTATTGTGAAATTCAGAACAGTGAGGGAAAAAAAAGAAGATCCTGGAAGCATCCAGAATAGAAAAGAAAAGAAAAGAAAAGAAAAGAAAAGAAAAGAAAAGAAAAGAAAAAAAGAGAAAGCCTACATAGGAAGGATCCAGAATCAGAATGGCTTTAGACTTTCTAACTGCAACACTAGAAACTAGATGTCAAAGGAGCAAAACATTTAAGTTGAGGAACAATGTTAATTAACCTAGAACTCTACACCCAAATGACCAATTCATTAGATTTGAGAGTATGAAGATATTTTCAAACTCATAAGATCTCAAAAACGCTACATATGTATACCTACTCAGAAACTTATTGAGAAGTTATCTCCACCAAAATCAGGGGGAAAAACATCTATAAAGAGGAAGAAGTAGAATCCAGGAAACAGTAGAACTCAAGAGGGAAACAAATGGAATGCCCAGGGATATTGGTGAAGGGAGAAAACATAATCACAGCTGTTGCCCAGGAAATCAACTCATATTATAGCAGATCAGAAGCTGTAGGAAAAAACAACAACAACAAACCCCTCAAAACACCAAACAAAAAAACCAAAAAGCTGTAGGAGAAATGTATTCACAAAAATAAATCAACAGAACACTTACCTACTATTCATAATAATGTGAATAGTTAATTTTTATTTAGCCACAATTGTAATCTAATTACATTGAGAATCTGGGGAACAAAATGAATGAGGGAGACGCTGAGTGACACAAGCCAAACTTTGATTTTCCAGAGTAGAAAGTCAATATATAATGCCTATAAATGAAAAACCAAAACTAACCCTAAATATGTTATTTAAAAAAACAAAGGAAATAGCCAAAACGATACAAAGAAGTTGCTTCTGGGAAAGGAAAATGGCTTAGGGTGAGGTAGACAGTGTGCCGCCATTCAATAAAATTAATATAGAACTGTTGAGCTATGTGCCTGTGTTATCTTGACTTAGAAAAAAAAATAAATTGTAGTAAAAATAATAGGCACTCATAATATTGAAAGATAAATTGGATTACGGATTAATAATTTTTTGATTTTAAGATAATAAAACATTTGTGTAAGCAGTGTCAAGCTTTGGCCCAGTTGAAAGGAAATAAACACGAACTTCCTGAAAAAGTAAATAAAGAGAAATGTTTCTTAATCTTCTATTAGAGTAGTGATGTTCATTTGTTTGCATTTTTTTTTTTTTAATAACAGCCCAGCCTTACTGGCTGAGTACTGCCTTTTCTGCGGAAGGAAAAGTTATTCCAAACTGAGAGCTAAAGTCAAAGAGCTGCAGCCCCAAGCCTGCTGTTTTCAATTAGCATGCCAGTCCCAATGGCATGTCCGGCAGACGGTGTTTTATTAGGGGTTGGTCATCTCCTCCTCTGAGCCACGTGAACAGCCTGCGGTTCTACATGCTTCCCTTGACCTTCCGGTCCCTCTGGAGTAGTGTGACCGCTGGAAGCTGAAACCACAGCTGTCTGTCACTTGACTCCCAAAGCTCAATCTTCTCTGCTCTTTCCCCTGGGGACAGAGGGAAGGCAAGTTGATGGAAAGAAAGTCTCTTCCTTGAAATGAAATAGTGCCTCTTGCTTGAGCTGTTTGAGAACTGGAATGAATGAGTGGTTCCTGGCGCAGGTGTAGAAGGTGGTCCCTGTGCATGTTCAGCAGAGGTCAAGTGGGAGACTTTGCTCCTCTCAGCCAGGAATCCCCTTCCGGCTGGAAGAGAGAGGTTCTTTATGGTTTCAGAGGAGGGCAAGGATATGTAAAGCCTTGGGCACATAAAACCCTGAGGAAGAGTGAGTGGACCTGGAATTTAACCTAAAGAAGAGAGGGTTGAGGGTGATTTAAAATGGATCTCTGGAGCAGGAAATGTCATTATATTAGGAATGAGGGCCAGATGTTCTCAATCTCATCAGAGCACAGAGCAGGGAGAAAGAATGAGCTTACAGAATAAGGCATAACTTCATGACAGTTGTTAAACACTGGAATGGAGTGTCCATCGAGTTTGTGGAATTCTCCATAAAAATAAGATGTTGATCTAACATGAGCATTTATGTGTAGTTTTGCCTAAAGCAGAAAGTATTAAGGAAATGGTACCTTGGGAGACTGTCCTGAGCATTCTTCGTTTCAGATAAATAAGGTACCCCCATTCTTAGCCACCCCAGGACCTCATGGCTGTAAGGACCTGATTGAATAATACAGTTAAGTTTTCTTCTTTTCTCTCCTCTGTTCTCTTTACATTTCTCCACATGTTTGTAAACATATTAATTACAGTGATAACAGAACAGTTCTGCAAGTATACTTTTTCATTAGTGGATTTATTCTATTTTGGTGTTAGAGAAAAAAAATTATCAACTAATATAAATGTATCTTCATACCTTAGTTTGTGAGATGGGCTGAAATTCTGTTTTTTTGGCACTTAGAAGATACTCAACCAGTTGAGAGCTGATAGGGAGTATTTTATAAGCTTGAGTGAAAATTTTTCTTTTATTTTTTTCCAGCTTGATTGAGATGTGATGGATAAACAAAATAGAAGATATATAAAATGTAACATCACGGTGATTAAAAGAGTATGTGTTGATAATGCATTCATTACCTCATATTTTTATCTATTGTCTATCTATCTATCTATCTATCTATCTATCATCTATCTAATGTGTGAACACTGAAGCTCTACTCTTTTAGCAAATTTTAATTATGTAATATATATATATTTACAAAATATATTTAATTATATATTTAATTATGTTACCAACTGTAGTCACCATGTTTTATACTGGATTCTCAGACCTCATCTAATAGCTGAACTTTTATCAACTTTTGTTATCTCTTGTATCTTTGATGAAAGCTTTCTAACAAGTATGAGCTGATATCTCACTGTAGTTTTGATGTACATTTCCCTGATGATTAGTGATGTTGAACACTTTTTCATGTACCTATTAGCCATCTATATGCCTTCTTAGGAAAAATGTCTATACAATTCCTCTGTCCATTTTTTAATCAGATCTTTTTTTCTTTTTGTGGTTGAGTTATAGGAGTTCTTTACATATTTTGGGTATCAACCCCTTATTGGCTAAATGATTTGCGAATATTTTCTCTCATTCCGTAGGTTGCCTTTCCCTTTTTGTTGATAGTTTCCTTTGTTATTCAGAAGCTTTTCCTTTTATTTTTAAAAATAAGTTAACAGTAAGATCTAAATGCATTTTTTAATTCTTCCATTTGCTCTAATACCTCTCGGATAAGTAATTTTACATGCAGGTCCCATAAAATGGAAATACCCACAGGACCTATGTGTCATCTCATAGAAATTTTAACAAGCAGCCAGTAATGGATTGGTCACTATAAGCTGTAGTTAAAATAAATAGTTTTCAATTTATATTTCCTATGCTCCAAACTAAACTAACATTTTAATTAGTAAAATGACCATGAAAAGGAGGGTGATGGCTAATTACTACTGATTACTCCACTGTTAGCTGATTAATGAGTTCAGTTAGTAAGATAGCCATGCATTTTGATCAGTTTAAACTCACCTGAGTATCTCTTAATCAACTAAATTGTACAGGTGTGTCTAATAGTCTGGCATAATTTTCATGAAGTTTTAATATTACTTGACAAAAAAATGTTATTCAAAGGAAAGCAAAGTCTACAGATATGTGTAAGTTGTATATAACCAACCGTCTTTTCCTCATGGCTAAAGCTTCTTATCAGCATCCTATTTTTCTTGGTGCTCATCCTTTACATGGTTGTACCAACACGGAATAACCGCATTTACTTACCAAATAATTTTTAAAAATAAATAGGCAAGCAAAATTACTGTAAATAGAAGTGTCTTGAAATCTATTTTATCTTTCCTTCTGCTTATGACAAGATTGAATTTAAAGCTATCTCATAAAATGACTGGCTCTCCTGTTGGCTAGCAGGCAGTAAAAGGGATAAAGAGATGGGTTTAGAGGAAAGACTGTGAAAAGCTAATACCATAGTATTTGTGTCATAGGACCCCTAACATTAATGAATCATGGATGCTGATAACTTGTTACTCACAGTATCAGAAACTGTACTGCACCCAAATACATGACAGTCTGAGAAGCCAGGACAAAAAAATATGGCACCTTGAGAACTCCTTTAAAGCATTACCAAAGTACTGCTTTGGTGCTTTTGGTGCTACAAAATGGATTCAAATACTTTGTGTGCTTTAATTGATAATTGTATTCCCACAAATTTAATATATATTAATTATATATGTAAATTACATATATTAATATATAATTTAAGTTTAAGATATAATTTTAAATATATATAATTCAAATATAAATATATAATATAAATTATATATATGTATATATATAATTCTCTTTTTAGCAGGCTGCTAATAATCCAAAGCAAGAATGATCATTATTTTGGCACCAGTAGATATATTTGCCTTTATACTTGTCAAGGTAAAGAGTAACAAGACCAAACTTGAAGTAACTGTTTCTATTCAGAGTGACAATAATTCCACTGTATTAGTGGAATATATTCCACTATATTAGTGGAATTAATATTTGTATTCTAAAATAACTGTCTTTTTATGGATCCTACTGTAGAAGATATAGTATATCAGAGAACTATGTCAAAGGAAAAAAAATTGGTTATTTGATGATAGTGAAGATAGTTGCAGTAGATCTGAGGGAGGACAGATAAAGGAAAGATGACTCCAAAGTTCCTGGCTTGAGAGACTGGGATAGACAGTGTCCCTGAATGCAGCCCAAATCTGGACTGGAAAGTCAGTTGAGGGAAAAGCAATGAGTTTTAACTATTGAGTTGTAGATAATAACATAGCTACCTATCCCCCCTTCCAAAAAAAAAAAAATCCCTTGAGAAGTACAAATTTAAGATTGACTGGGGCTAAGAAGAGAACATTCAGGTTAGAAATTTAGGGATCACCAGAGAAATACAGGCTGTGAAAGCATGAGATTGGAGGAGAAGCTTTCTGAGCTTCTGAACACATGCATTAGGAAGTTGGGAAAATATAAGTAGATTGTTAGGAAAACAAGAGGCAGAGGCGAGAGAAACAGAAAAGATAAGAAAGTGTAGGAATGTTGAAGCTTTATTTCGGCAATGTTTTACATATTTTTATGCCTATGTTACTCTCTACTAAAACTTTTCCTTAAAATTATCATGTAAAGAAGATTGGACAAAAATACATGCTATATAATAATACAAATTGATAAAGACATATAAAGTTTTATAGAAATTATTATATTCCTTCCCTGAAAACATTATGGAAATAATGCAAGGTTAAAGAGGTCTAAACTACCTGAAATATCTGTGATTGACCCATATGAAATCAGAACTCATAGTAGTTGGGCTCTTAGCATTTGGACTCTGAAAGAGCCTAAATTAGTTTTTGTGTTTTTTTCATGAGAAATATAGGTAAAAATAGAAACAGAATTACTCGTGAATTTTTATCAAATCTATGATTTTTATCAGAAGTTTCCACTGGCTTAGCTTCAATTCAAGAGGAAAATAATTCTTTGACAAACTTAATTCTCTCAGACAATATTTTGGCCTAACACTTTTCTCTTTCTCTTTAAACCATTAACTATTTACTTCCTATGTTTCCCAGGTAGGTATACCTTTGTGACTTTTCATTTTACTTAAAAAACTGCACATGACAATGTTCAATCATTGGTCACTATTTGAAATAAGTTGGAGCTGTTTTTAGACAAATAGAACCAGGAAAAATTCCATTATAAGAAGTGAAAGAGGATGAAATTTTTCCTTGAGTATAATTTAGCAATTTATACTAGTTGGCTTTTAAACCATTTGACAATTCAGAGGTGAATTTTTGGCTGACCAGACTCAGTTATGTTCTGATGGGAACCATGTGCTTCTCAGTAGTTTCTAAGACTTTTGACCCTAAAATCAGTTAAGTTTTGATTTTTGTGAGGTTCTGTTTTTCTTGGAATTGAAATATGAATCCATATTTGCCTGTTTTCCAGATTTTTCTGGATGTATTTTATGGTATTAAAATAAAAGACTTTTATATATGGAATTACCACATACTTTTCTATAACCTAATATGTTTCACTAATCCCCAGATAGCTTCAAAATATTTTAAGTCAGCATTTGGATTTTTCCCATGATTCATGCATAATCCTATGAATGGCCTCATTTAGTGACACCTCCATTGAGGGACAATGATGTGCTCAGAATTTCAGGGCATTTTGGGGAATTAGATTCAACTCTTGATTATTTGGGAATTGATTAATGCTCACTTGTGGAGCAAACACTGAGATGACTCATTTATGAACTATAATTTCTATAAATTATAAAAAAAGGTTTACATTTTGGAAGGCATTTTCTTTCTGAAAGTAAAAGTAACCAATAGAAGATTCAATGGATGAATCTAGAAGAAACTAGATGTATATAAAATAGCCGCTTTTCTCTTTACACTCTCTTTTCAGGAAAAGGTGTCTTGTGGTCCAGGACTGCTTGCACCTGTGTATATAAGTTTATCTAATTCTGAGGGGCACTGTTAGGAAGCCCACTTACCCACACATTTAAGCCATATACTACTTCATCAGCTTTATCATGAATTATTTTGTTCTCCATCTGTCTTGCTCTTTTGTCCTACTTTGCAGTTGGATTATGAACCAAGCAGAGTAAAGTGCTGTTCTTCATTGAGCCCCTCAAATCCTCGCACTTCACTCCTGGCCAATAGCCTATCATTCATGCTTTTTATACAACAAATATTTATGAAACCTTAGCTACATGCTGGGCACTATACTAGATGCTGGTGACAGTGAAAGGGTAGGCTCAGTTCCTGCTCTCATGGACTTGCATCAAACTTGTGAATGAATTACAGGATCAGCACCAAAACCAGGCAAGGGCTACCATGCTGTGAAGCTGGAGAAATTAGGTAAGAAAGGGAAGAGACCGCAAACTCTGATTCTGCTAAACTCAGCTTCTATTCCAATAATCAGCAAAGGATAGATCTGTTAAAATGTAAACAGTTCAGTAAAAGCTTTTAGACATTTTTTATGAAAGAATTTGAACTATAGTATCTTTGAACTAAATTTGTACCACTTATAGTATCTTTGAACTAAATTTGTACCATTTTTTCACTTTTAAATGATGTATGCAGAATAGAATATTTGGGGATCCCTGGGTGGCGCAGCGGTTTGGCGCCTGCCTTTGGCCCGGGGCGCGATCCTGGAGACCCGGGATCGAATCCCATATCAGGCTCCTGGTGCATGGAGCCTGCTTCTCCCTCCGCCTGTGTCTCTGCCTCTCTCTCTCTCTGTGACTATCATAAATAAATAAATAAAAAATAAATAAAAAAAAAAAGATTTAAAAAAAAAAAAAAAAAGAATAGAATATTTGCTCCCAAATGTTGAATATGCCCTAAATAATGTTTGAATTAAATCCATTTGGCTACTTTTGCTTTAATTGTAATTTGGTTTTGCACATTCTTCTTCCCTCTTGTTTCCATTATTCCAGTGATAGGGAGTTGACAGTTCTTTGCTTATTTCTTAGTCTTTTCACTATGTACTTAATAACTGACCACATTGTGAATCTATACGTCATTTACAAGTCAATCTCCAAAGTGGTTTTCCCTTTCTTGAACAGTCTTACAAAACTCAGGAAAAAAAGTTAAAGGAGAATGGATGAATCTTAAAACTTTCCTGATAGTAGGCATAGAACTGCACAAAAAGAGTATATTTGGAGAATATACTATTAACTCAGCCTGGGAAAATGTGTGGAGACATTTCCAAAAACTAGCCAGTGTTTCTTCCACCTGGAACCCACATCATCATTTTGCCTGAGACCCAGCCTATTCCAAATTCCTCTTTCACTCTCAATCTACTTCCAGGCCAAGGTCTACCCAGGCTAAGTCTGTCACCCCTATAACAAGCTGGATAACATCAATGTACTAGGATGGATTTTTGCTTTCTCAAAAATACTCTGTTCCAAGAAATATAATGCCGTTTTATTAATTTTGAACAGTAAATGTATGCACTGTTCATAGAATATGCCAAAATAGTTTAAAAATGACACTATGGAAAATGATTAGCCAAACTCTTTGCAACTTTTAAAGATAGAATTTAAATACAGTCTCAGACACTCTCCTAAAAACAATCTTTATCTGTTTCTGACTGTGACTGATTTTGACTCTGCTAGGAAAATCTCAGGGTGGAAATTTCCTGAGCTGACAGTAGGTCATGCTAATTTGAGCCACCACTCTTGGGAGGTGGCAGGAGTTAAAGAATGTAACTGGATTTATTTCTCATTAGTTATATACCCATTAAAGTATTGAAGAGTCACTTTCTAATTTCCCAGTTTTAGAAATATTGGATCATTTTTTCCATTCAGTTTCTCATAGGATGGGAGCAAAAGATACCTAAAACAAAGCTTCAACTCATTTGCAGCATGTTTAAAAAAAGATTTCCCCCAAGAGAAGAAAGTTGTCTTTTTCTTTTAGTTTTTCCAATTATCTTTTCCATGGCACATGACTAGGATATCAAAAGCAGATATGTTGTACTCCATAAATGGATCTCTAACATTTAAGCCTAATTGAGATGCACACAGAATTTCATGGAAAGGGTGATTCATGTAGACCAAACCACAGACCATCTGTGCCTACCTTCCACCCCCCAATTTATCCTTTCTTAAGAAAAACTATTTCTTTGCTATTTATATTTTATTCACTACTCACATTAATAGACATCCTAAAACTTCAAAATTTGCTATGCAAGATGACAGCTTAACCCAGTCTTTGAGAGGAAGCCAGGAATTGAAGGCAAAGGGGACTTTGGCTCTTTTTAATAACTTCCATTCTTTTCTCAACTTTTAAAAAAGGAAGTTCTCTCTCGTGCTCCTTGCCTAGCATCACTTTTAGCTACTTTTTAAAATTTTATCTCTTGATATCAATTTTCTCTCAAATCCAAAGTGACTTTATAAATCCGGGATAGCTACTATAATGCTATATAACAAACCACTCAAAGGTTCAGCACGTTGTGACCCCACTAGTTTATTTTCCCTCTCATTGGTCTGTGGTTTGTCTGGAGGTGACTCTGCTAAGGGTGTAAGTTGACTGGGCTTGGTCCCAGGCTTCAGATTGGCTGCAAGTGGACTCCATATGTCACCATATATTACTAGGACTAGGAGTTATCTGAGCCATAGTCTCCTTACAGTGGTTTACAGGAGGCCAAGAAAGCAAGTGGAAGAGTGTGATGCTTATGAAGATTTTGGCTCGAGTTCTGTACCCACCGGCCAAAAATTCACATGTCCAACTTCAACATCAGTGGAGTGGGAAAATATACTCCACCCATTCACATGCACTGCCAAGCTCATGGCAGGTGGGGGAATTGAGAAAACTGATCAGCGCTTTTGCAATGACCGATAGGAAGGAACATAGTTCTCGTTGTTTCTTGACTCCACCTCCGGCCTGCTGTAACTTGCCTTTTATGTCATATTTCACAAAAGAGCATCATTATGGGAAAAAAATGTTTTATTTCCCTTAAGAAAATTGTTTGTATACATTTTATCAATCCTCTGTAATAATACCAATCAGAGATAAACACAGATTTCACAGCCAGATATACAAACATTCACTCAGACATTTGTCGTTTTCCCACATTCATTCAAACATAATTATGCTTCTCAAATCCCAGTATATCCTTAGATCTTATAATGACTTCCCTTTAGTCCATATACCCCACTATGTTTTAGGTAGAGTGAGGAATTAGACAAGTTGTGCAAACAAAACAAAACAACAACAACAAAACAGCTAAAAATTAGGAAATGAGAAAAAGAAAAACCTATAGAAATATGATGATGCTAAGAACATAGAGTGGATCAGCTCTGGTGAAACCCTCTGTGCACCTTTGCGGACTGAATAGACTGGAATCTGAAGTCAGCATCCAGTGAGCCCTAAGGAACATCACAATGAAGTGGATTCCCACCTTCATCCTAAACATGGAATGTTAAATGTGTAGGCAAAGCTGGTAATTATAGAGTCCCACTAACTAATCAGGACCCAGTGCTAGTAAAAAAAGCAATTATTTGACCCAATATGTATCCTGTGCTTGGAACAAAAATAAGTGCTTATAAGTATTCACCATTACTGTATTGTTGGTGATGCTGTATACCTGGTGCTGTGCCAAGTGTTGCAGATAGACTGTCAACATAACAGATATAGTTGCACTTATGCAATTGTCCAGTAAACTCAAAATTGATTTTTATAATGTCAACTTGACCTCTACACAATGAATTTGATTTAAGAACTATTTTTGTGAAAACTGCTCAATGGTTTTAGTTTCCTCGGTGTTCAGTTTGAATCAAGGACTGGAAAATCATTTTTACTTATAGGTTAATTAGTAGAGATGCATTTCCCCCAACAAAAGAGGAAGTTACCCTACTTTGCTCTTGACCAGTCAGTCGACATATGGAATACTATGTGAATACTGTATGGTTTATATCATCAAGTTCTAACATTTTAAGAAAACTACTGAAAAATTAGACCATGCACAGAAGAGGGCATCCAGGAGGATAAAATATCTAGAAATTAGTTTATATAAAGAAAAGCTGAAAGAACAAGTAGCTTTATCTTACACGAGAGAGGCACTAATTATGTTTTTAGTAAGTATTTCAAAGATTGCTGTGGTCAAGATATTATCTTTGTTATTACAGAGGTTAAAATTTGGGATAAAAACAGAACTAATTGCCTTTAGTATATATATATACTAATAAGTATATAAGTAACTATACTTATTGATGTATTTAAACAAGAAAATAGTGGAATAGCTACCTATTCAGTATAAGATCTCTTTCCTGGAGATATTCGGGAAAGGTTGGATGGTATTCAGGATTATTTGCAAATTTAATATTGCAGGATACAATTCTATGTTACCAGTCTCCCAAAGAACTATACTTATATACTGGCCCACTATTTTATTAATTTATTTACTTTTTCATTCAACCAATATTATTTGAGAATCTAACACATATTGTATACAGACCTTGGTATCAGGGAAAGAGCACAAACAAACTCCTTGCTCATATGAACCTTACTTTCTAATAAGTGAGACAGTTGATAGACTTGTAAGGAAGTAATTTCACATTGTGATAAGTTCTCTTAAGAAGGTAAATGTCTTTAAAATTACTTGTTTCAAGAATGTCAAAACTGCATGTTCTGTTTGTGCAGAACATTCTATTCTAACTCCATTACTATTCTAACTCCATTACTTTCAATCACCTTTTCATTTCCATAATCATATCTAAATGTTTAAGTCATTATATGGATAGAGAGGGAGGAATATAAATATGCCCTAGACAGACCTGCGTTCATCCTAGGCTTGAGTATTCCCTGGTTATGTGATGTTAAGCAATTTACTTGGCCACTTTGACCCTCACTTTCCTATTTATAAAATGTGGGAAAGCAGAAGTATTACGGAAAGGATGAAATGAGATGCCACGTGGGATAGTTATCTTTGCTGCTTGTTCTTCATTTGCATCTCCCCTCCATGGCACCCCCCTGTGGTCTTTCATAGTTCCATTTCTCCCTTCCCCTGCCTAACTCTGTTGGGGATTAGGGCGATTCTCCAAAAACTGCATCCTGATTTCCCTTGTTGATTGGCCTCCACCAAAGTTCAACCAGTGGAAGCACTGACAGGAGGTTACAAGGTGCAGGCAGAGAGAAGCCAAAGTTATTTTTTCCCTTATGCTTCCAATTGGATCAGGCATATTCAGCACTAGTTACATACCACCAAGTCCAAAGCTTCCACCAAATGGTCCCCCCCCCCCTTTTTTTTTATAATGCTAGTTCTCTCTGGGCTCAAGGAACTTTTTGTCCTCCTTGAACTTTTGATCCTAGAAATGTATACTTTCCTGCTGATGTTAGTGCATGGGTGCTTCACTGTCCTTTTACCCTACGTATACATCCATAGGTAACCCTTTGTTGAAATGTCTCCACTTAACCATCTGGGGACAATTTTGTTTTCTGTCAGGATTTTGATTGAACAGTACTGGACACCAGACATAGCTTCACAAGGTAAGTCCTTAATATGGTATTCTGAAATTGGTTTGTTAACATATTTAATGAAAACATAGTCTTCCTGGAGGAAAATGGCATACTGGTAATGGCATGTCATGAAATCATAATTGCTCAGTGATGATGTGGGATGAAGAACCAGTTATCAAATGGCTGTTGATTTTGTTTTCTGTGACAGTAATGATAATTACAAAGAATATGGGGTATACCAGCTGTTTCTGACCATCCTGGGAGCTTAGAAAAACAAAAGATAAGTACAGGACTTAAATTTCAAACCCAAAAAACTAGTGGAGAGCTCAAAAGCTTCTGTGGTGACCTTAAAAAAAAATCCCTTCCCTTTAGTAACTATAGGGCAGCCATGCCTGAGGATTGAGCCCAAAATATAATAGTCTAGTTTTGTATGAACTTTGATTCCCCAAATCATTTCAAGATTTTTTTTTCAATAAGTAGCCTCTCTTCCCCTTGTATGAGAAAAATAATGTGTGTATAAGACCTTTCAATGACCTCCTCTGAGTTTTTGCCTCACAAAGAGATGTCAGTTACTAATACCTAACCCTACCACCTCTCTTCACCTCTATATCCATAACTGAAGCTAGATCTCAGAATGCCTCAGGTGCAAAATTGGTAAGTCTCTTTCCATAAGAGATAGAGTATGCATTATTATAAGACCTAAAAGATCTTTTAAAATTTATCAGTAGGAACCTAATGAGCTGGGTGACGATGGTTTCTAAGAGTACTATGCTGAAGGAGACATAATATAAGGATGAATTGGCCCAATTTATTTATAATGCTTTAATTGCCTGGCATTTTGAATTTAGTATGCCAGCCAAAGCAGGTTTAAGTACATTTAGTAGTTTCCTTGTTGACTACAGAATCCTGGATTTAATGAAAACCATTTCATGATGTCAAAATGGCAGAACTTCCTTGCTCTAATGGAGGAAGGAATTGAGAGTTTTGAGGTAGATTTATTGTATACGACCTACACACCTTATTTCTATGTCCATTAGGAGATTCCAGAGAATTCTCTTTCCATTAAGGCAATAAAAAATTAAGAGAGTTCACAAAGAAGAGAGTGGCATCCTTGAGAAGTTCTAAGGTGTCTGTGTTTGAAAAACTGAAAATAAAGGTGAAAGGTGGTGCCATTGTGTAGGATCTCTCATTTCTTGGGATCTCTCCTTTCAGTGGGAATAAAAGAATCCAGGAATGGGAAAGACCATGTGGTAATGCTTAACCCTCAGAGAAAAGGTGGTTGCAATTACCATAATCAGCCACAGAGACTAAGTGGCAACCAGTATTTTGACCTCCAGAAATCTGTGGTTGTGGCTAATTGATGACAATGTCCCCTGGTATAAAGTGGATGGGCAGCCAACAAGGTATTACTTGATCTGTCTAATTGGAAAAAGTGTATGTCTGGTAAACAAAAATCCAACTTGAGTTGCCAAAGGGGGAATTCATTGCTTCTTATAGTCCCACTCAATTTCCAGACCAAGGATGTTCTTAAAGAAAGGCCCAGGAAATCCACCCCTTGAAGAATGACTGGATTATCAAAAACTGAATCTGATTGTAGCTGTTATTCAAGAGTTGATATCTTTACTCAAGAAAATTGACTCAGTCCCAGATTCCTAACTATTTGTTCACTTGAGAAACTCTCAGGAGTTTCTCAGGAAAAGTAGTAAAAATCTGTTATTTTCTCAGGAAAGTAGCTCTCAGGAAAGTAGTAAAAATCTGTTATTTTCATTTTGGACTCGTAGATGTCAAGCTGGAAACCATATATCTCAGCTTCCTCTGTGGCTACATACAGCAAGTTGACTACATTCTAGACACTGGAGTGTGAGAATATAGGGTGCATGCAATGTCCATCATATTTACATAAAAGAAATTGCTTGCCCCAGAATTTCTCTCTATCCCCTTTCCACAAGTTGAAATATAGATATTCACGACTCAGCTTTCACCATGCAGACACAGATAATTTACTAGGTGTATGAAATGCTGTGAACCTGAGTCCCTGGATGATTGCAAGGAGGAGAGCTGCCCCACCAGCCCAGACTAGCAGAAGGTTTTATGATCAAGAAAGAGACATACAAAACAAAACAACAAACTCACATAGTATTCTGTACTGTTCTTTGGAGTCTCTCTATATCACCAGCTTAGCCTGAGCTTTAATACATTTTGAAGACTGAATGTTGTGTTATCCCCATTTCCCACTTTCCCCCCCTAGTAACAGGATGAATTCTTTAGTATCTCTTCAACTTAACTAATAATCAAATAATTATAACTTTAAAGAACATGAGATGCCATTTTTCAACCTATTTGTTTGGAAAAGGATAATTATTGTAATAATATTCACCATAAGAGAAGATGTGCAGAACAACTTTCACAAATTTTGGTGGAAGGATAAATTGGTTCTAGCTCTTTAGAGGACAAATGGGCATGATCCATCAAAAATTTTAAAGTGCGTAATCTGATCAAGCAATGCTGCCTCTAGGAAGCCATCCTATATGTGAACAAAGTTGTGTTTATAAGAGCACTCACTGCAGCATTGTTTGTAAGTGGCAGAAATCTGATAAAAAGGTATCAGTGGGAAAGTCTTAAATTACTGTATGTCTGTATTTTGAAATTTGATAGCACTATTTAAATGAATGAGGTAGGTCTATATATCATGATTTAGAATAAATAAAAATTTCTACAATATTACATGAAAGATGTAAGATACAAATTAATATATGCAGTTTGTGTTCCAACTTTTATTTTAAAAAATCATCTGTATATTTATACAGATAAATATGCAGACAATACATACAATACAACACACACTCAGGAATATAAATTGATTGATAGATAACACACAAATTTTATAAGGAAAAATAGTAACCCTCCTAATTTTTAATTATACATCATAATCTCTTAAATTTTATATCATTATATAGTATCTTAATAGTTAAAAAATAATAAACATAAACTATCAAACTGAAAGAACTTTAAAGGGCTTTTCAGGGTCTTAGAGTCTGCTTTGGGAAGTTATTCTAAATCCAGTGATATATTTTCCTTTTAATTTTTTATTTATTTATTTTTAAGGATTTTATTTATTTATTTATGAGAAATACAGAGAGAGAGAGAGGCAGAAACATAGAGGGAGAAGGGGGTTCCCTGCGGGGAGCCTAATGTGGTACTCCATTCCAGGACCCTGGGATCACGCTCTGAGCCAAAGGCAGACACTCAACCACTGAGCTCCCCAAGTGCTCCATTTTCCCCTTTTAAAGAGCAAATTTAAAATACATTCATTCATATCTGTTAGACATTTTAGGACATTATTATTATTATTATTATTATTGATTAACTTGACTGCCAATTTTCAAATGTAAATGGCATTTTCTCAGGATTAATTCATATTTAAAAAACCTGAGGTTTTCAAATCTAATAGAAAATCTTATAAACAGATAATGTCTAATTGATGTGATAAATCATTCTGGATAATGCCTGGGTTTTTTGAAATTCAGTTAACATTAAGAATAGAAAGAATTCAAATTGTCCAGAAGCTTATTGATGCTCACATTCAGTATTTTAAAAATCACATTAGCAACAGTTGCAACTTAACACTCATTGATACTCCAAATCCCCTCCTGGATAAACTTTGCCAGGAAAATTTAACTTTTTTCCCAAAGGCATTATTTCAGTCTAAAGAATCACATGCACAGACTCCGGCCAAAGGAATCATTACTACTAATGGTAAGTCAATCGGAGAAAGACAATTATCATATAATTTCACTCATATATGGAATATAAGAAATAGGAAAAGGACGATAAGAAACGAAGGAAACGGGAAAAATCAGAGAGGAAGACAAACCATGAGAGACTCCTAACTCTGGGGAAACAAACTAAGGGTTGCAGAGGGGGAGGTGGGTGGGGATATAGGATAACTGGGTGACAGGCACATGATGAGATGAGCACTGGGTGTTATACCATATGTTGGTAAATTGAATTTAAATTTAAAAAACTGAAAATGAAACAGTTGCAATAATATTGAAAAAATTTTTTAAAATTCTGTTTGCTTCTCCCTGCTTATCTCTGTGGCACTTAATACTCTTGATGCTTGAGGATGGTAAATAGCCACAGGTTTTATTTTCTCTTCTTGTATCACGTAAAGAGTTATGCTTAAACCTAGAGTCCTTAATCTCAAAAGTCTTATCAAAGGAATAGTTATAACATATTTTAATATGGATGCAATACATATCAGATATTTTCCCTCTTTTTATAATTCACAAGAGGGGATCCCCAGATGGCTCAGCGGTTTAGCGCCTGCCTTTGGCCCAGGGCCTGATCCGGGGGACCCAGTATCAAGTCCCACATCTGGCTCCCTGTATGGAGCCTGCTTCTCCCTCTGCCTGTGTCTCTGCCTCTCTCTCTGTGTGTCTCTCATGAATAAATTAAATCTTTAAAAAAAAAATATATATATATATAAAATTCTCAAGATTGGTCCTTATCAAATGTCACTATTAATAGCAATGTTTACTCATCTTACAGATCAATGTTTCTTTTTCTCTCTTTTTAAAATCTGAGTATAGTTGGCACAATGTTACCTTAGTTTCAGGTGGTCAGCATAGTGATTCAACTTCTCTATACCTTATGCTGTGCTCGCCACAAGGGTAGATACCATCTGCCACCATACAACACTATTACAGTATCATTGCCTATATTCCCAATGCTGTGCCTTTTATTCCCATGACATTTCATAACTCAAAGCCTGTATCTCCAACTCCCCTTCACCCATTGTACCCATTCCCTCACCCTCCTCTGGCAACCATCAGTTTATTTGTTCTCTGTATTTATAGGTCTGATTCTGCTTTTTGTTGCTTATTCATTTGTTTTATTGTTGTTTTGTTTTGAGTTGGGTTTTTTTTTTGTTTTGTTTTTTGTTTTAGATTCCACATATGAATATCATCATATGGTATTTGTCTTTATCAAACTTATTTCACTTAGCATAATACCCTTCAGGTCCATCCATGTTGTCACAAATGACACAATCTCATTTTTTTATGGGTGCGTAATATTACATACACACACACACACACACACACACATTCAGAGCACATCTTTCTTATCCATTCTTCTATCAATGGACTTTTAGGTTGCTTCCATATCTTGTCTATTAAAAATAATGCTGCAATAAACATAGCGTGTATACATCTTTTTGAATTAGTGTGTTTATTTTCTTTGAGTAAATATTCAGTACTGGAATTATTAGATCATACGGTATTTCTGTTTTTGATTTTTTTGAGGAATCTTTATGCCGTTTTCCATAGTGGCTGTATCAATTTACATTCCCACCAGTGGTGCACAAGGTTCCTTTTTCTCCATATCCTCACCAACACTTATTATTTGTCTTTTTTATTTTAACCATTCTGACGGTGTAAGGTGATATCTCATGGTTTTGATTTGCATTTCCTTGATGATTAGTATTTCATGTGTCTGTTGACCATCTGTATATCTTCTTTGGAAAATGTCCATTTAGGTCCTCTGCACATGTTTTTAAATTAGATTGTTTTCTTGGGGTTGAGTTTCATAAGTTATTTATGTATTTTGGATATGAACCCCTTATCAGATATGTTATTTGCAATCTTCTCCCATTCAGTAGGTTGCCTTTTTGTTTTGTTGGTGGTTTGTTTCACTTTGCAAATGCTTTTTATTTTGATGTAGTCCCAAATTTCTTATATATGTTGCCTAAAGCAAAGGAAACAAAAGCAAAAATAAACTATTGTTAATAAAACAACTTCATTTACAACTGTATCAATAGAATAAAATAGCTGGGAATAAATTTAATAATTTTAATAAAAAAGGTAAAAGACCTGTCATCTGAAAACTATAAAACATTGATGAAAGAAGTTGAAGGTAACACAAAGACGTGGAAAGATATTCCACATTCAGGTATTGGAAGAACTATTATTGTTAAATTGTTCATACTATCCAAAGCAATCTATAGTTTCAGTCTAATCCCTATCAAAATACCAACATCATTTCTCACAGAATTAGAACAAATAATTTGTATGGAACCACAAATGACACCAAATAGCTGAAGCAATCTTGAGAAAAAGGAAAAAAGCTGGAGGAATTACAATTCCAGATTTCCAGGTATACAACAAAGCTGTAGTAATCAAAACAGTATGCTACTAGCACAAAAATAGACACATAGATCAATAGAACTGAATAGAGAGCTCAGAAATGAACCGAAGTTTCTATGGTCAACCAATCTACAGCAAAGGAGGAAAAGACAGTCTCTTCAATAAATGGTATTGGGAAAAGTGGACAGCTACATGTAAAAAAATGAAACTGGACCACTTTCTAACACCATACACAAAAACAAACTCAGATGGATTAAGGATCTGAATATAAGCCTAAAGTCATAACGATTCTAGAAGAAAACACAAGTAGTAGTTTCTTTGACATTAGGCATAGCAACATGGTTATGATTCACAATTTTCTGACAACTATGCTTTCCTGGATTCTCAGCCTCTTGTATTTATTGACTTTTGTTAACTGAGACTCATAAATATGAAATTTTGGGGTCAAAGAGTATCTTTTAACTTTGATAGATCCTGCAGAATTGTTCTCAATAGAATTGTAATCCTTCACCCTATCAACAGCTTGTGAGACTTCCTTTTCTTTTCAACTCTTTGTAATACTGGATATTTTTTTAAATGTTTATTTATTTATTGATTTACCAAAACTAAAGGTGAGAAATGACATCTCATTTGAGTTTTGTATGTTGGAATATTGCTCCCTTTTGTGTTTAATTTTATGCTATTATTGATCTATTATGTGCCATTGCATTGCATTGCTAAATATTTTAAGTATATAATAGTTAATGCTTACAAAATTCTACAAGGAAAATTTTATAGTTTACATTTTAGACCTGATGATATTAAGGCTCAGAGCAATTAAATCATTTGTTCTCTAAGTCACACACACATAGGTAATAAATGATATATATGTCACATACACAAATTAAAATTCAAGTTTAATTCAGATACCCATGTATTTTCTAACTTGTGCCAAAGGCAGGTGCCAAACCGCTGCGCCACCCAGGGATCCCGGTAGAATTTAAAAAGAAAGAAAATTGTTTCTTTTGTCACTCTTTTTTTTCCCTTTGTTATTTCCAGGCAATCATTCTTGCATAAAATACATATTTGCAATTCATATCACTCTTTACTCTTACTTGTTGCTTTTATCTACTAGGCTTCTAATAGATGAGATAGGTAAAAATTTGGACTATCCACAAGGTAAATGGGAAAGAGTGCCAACAGACACAGTATTGCCTAGTAGTGCTGTGGGTCCAGCTGAAGTTATAGTCAATGAAATTGTAAAAGTAACTAGGCCAATTTGAGTTTCAACAATTAAAACATGGTTTAATTGTCACTGGAATAGCTAGTCAGATTAATAAAATAAATAAGTGCATTCAGACAAATTCTGAGGAAAATTTCTGAAAATTAACTTAATAAAAATAAAAATTTCCAAAAGTAGAATAATGTCTATTTCATTGTTTTAAGTGGAGGCAATACTATCTAGTGCTTGATGAACTGCTAGACATTTAAAACTTCTCTTCCATATTATATTAATTCTAGAAAGTTTAATTATATAAGTAAAAATGAAATTCTACTATATAAATGTCTTATTTGTCTTTCTAACCTATAAATCACTTGAGAATAGGGACCTCAATATGCTCTTTGACATTAGATAAAGTTGCCAAAACTTAAGTTCATAAATGAATAAATACATGTCAGAAAAATCAATATAAAATCAATACAGACAAACATTGAAACATTTTTGAGATGTTTGGTGAAGAGTTTTATTTTTACTTCAACTACAAACTATTGGAAAATGCAGTTATTTTTATATGAGGTGGGTATATGATTTTTCACTAATAAACACACCAGACACATGAAATATTTTTTTAAGCGATGCAAACAGTCTTCAACAGAATCTAAAGAATGATTGTGATCTTGATTTTTTTTTCTTTAGAATTTTCTAAGCTGGGTTTCTTATAGTTAAGTAGCAGCATTGAACCCTGTGTGATGAATGGGCATGTCGTCTTAAGAAAGCAAGTACCTTTTATAAGCTGAATGTTCTAAATGTTCTGTTACATTTCGTTATGTTGAGCTTTGGGATCAAGTACAAGAAGCAAGTCATAAGAACGGTACCATTCATGCTTCTTTGATGGTGAGCCATCTTTTCATCTATGTCATCAATTGTCCTCTTTTATTGGGTTTTAAGTGTGGTCTCTCATAAATGCACACCCATCCATTGACCTGATCATAAATTGGATATATGATAGCACCACACCAATTTGCCATATACTTGAGCAAGAGATTTAATCTCTTGCCATGTTTTACCACTCACAAAAGTGCATCTTTAATATATTTATTCCATACCATACTGGAAGTGTTGAACTATTCACAAGGTCTTAGAGTCAATACAACCACGTACAGAGAAGCCATCAGAGAATTCTTTAAATTATAGTCTTTAATTCCCCAGAAAATTTATTCCTAATCACCAAAATAAAATATTTACAATTGCCAAAACTATCTTTATTATTAACCCAAATGTATAAAAACTGGTTACCCGTAAGGCATTTAAGGTGTTAGTATTTTGACTTCAATTCAGTGTGTTTAAGTAAGTAATTGGAGAAGTACCATATATGTTCTAACCTGTCACAACCTTACCAATCTTTTTTCTTCTCACAGGCTTTGTTAAAGGTCCTTTGTAAAATAGGTTCCCTTCTCCAGTCTGCCATTGCCTCAGGGTGTTCCAGCATCTACTCCATTTGGCAGAATGTTAATTAGCCCTTTTATTTTAGATACAGTACACCTGCTCTCCACCTATTGCCACAGACTTAAAAATTTGAGTTCTTGCTTCCTGACACTGCTGAGTCTCAGGCATGAATTCTGATTCCCTTAACCCATACCTCCATTCATGGGCCAACCTCATACTTTCCTATACCTAGCTTCCACACAGAGCCACACACAGAATAATCTACAAAAATCACAACGGAAAATTTTATATTACTCTCTAATTACCTCCTCATTTCTCTCCTGGAGAAGCCATAGAGTGAATGGGCTCAGTGTATTAATTCTACTGAAGGAAAGGACATTTCTTAGTGAAGGTCACAAAATGAGGTACCAGAAAGTGAATATCAAAAAGATGCTTCAAAGAATGCAAGAAGTCAAACTGGAAAGGATTGTCATTATCTAAAATGGATTTTCTCTCAAACAAAAAGCAAATAGTAAGAGCTAAAAAAATGTAGACTATTTTCTTTTCTCTGTTTCTATTATTACCCCTTCCAATTCAATCTCTGTGCTATAACCTCAATTGGCTATTTAAAATACAAATCTCAATTGCTAGTCCTCTAATTTAAGACCTTTTGATAATACTTTCTTCATAATTAAGAGTGGAATAAAGTCTTTTTATATTCTGTGCTTTGGTGACCTACTTTCCCCTTGCCTACTTGTTCTTTTTTTTTTTCTTTCATGTTCTCCCATTTCCCAACCCCTAAACATCTAAATCCCTCCTAGTGGACTTTAAATCTCACTTCACTTATGTGTCTTCTCTTCAATTCCTCCTATCAAAAATAGTCTCTTCAAAGTTCGTCTTGTAACATCTTACTCCAACACTTTACCTCTTGCTTCTTTGGGTTGTAGATGGCTATGACCCTATCTCATCCCCCCTTCTTGCCTAAATACTCCTTCACATGTAAACAAGGAGCTACAACTGATTCGTCAGTTTTTTCAAAACGTCTAGCAGAATATCAGGAACCTTAGTTGGCATTCACTCAATAAATATTTGTGCAATGCATGACTGTCTTCAGCCATCAGAATCAATCTCTACGAGAATCTACAAAACCAAATGACTAATGGCTTCTTTTGTCTACTACAGCCTAAGTGGAGAGTGCCAAACAGTCCTAGAATAAATGAATTAAGTTCCAAAAGATGAAAAAGCACAAAGCAAAGAGAATAAGAGGGAGATGATCACACCATGTGCTGATTATTTTGCCCAGAAGCCTTCAAGGCCTTTAATTAAACAGTTTAACCATGGGAGGCAAAAGATGGAATGTGTTCCAAATTAATGCTTTAAACTCATTATGCTTCCAGGCCAGGAAATATAATAACTGCATAAGAATTTGGAAATTATTTCCGCAGAGATCATGACAGGTTTTTTTTGATAAATCTCAGTCACTGTGCTTCAAAGAAGTCTTTGCTATTAGCTGAGCTGATATAATGAATCAAAATGGGGCAGGTCTTGAAGTTGGCAGTTTGATTTAGATATATTTAGATGAAAAATATCACCATACTCAAATCTCTTTCCCCCTGTCTTAACATTTTACAAAAGTAGTGCATAGTGTGGTTGAGATATATTGAGTAATTGGATTCTCAAAACATTCAAGGAGAAAGGATTGATTTAAAGAACCTAATTTAAAAGAAAACCTTTGAGACACCTGGGGGGCTCAGGTTCAGCTTCTGCCTTCAGCTCAGGGAGTGATCCTAGAGGCCTGGGATCTAGTCCCACATCGGGGTCCTTGCATGAAGTCTGCTTCTCCTTCTGCCTGTGTCTCTGCGTCTCTCTCTCTGTCTGTCATGAATAGATAAATAAAATATTCTTAAGAAAAGAAAGCTTTTAATTTTACTTATTCTTCTCAAATTAAGTTATATGAATGACCATTTTTATAATTCTTTGTGCCCTTTCTTCTTTCTCTATTTGGTCACAATTCCACAAAACTTATTCTCTTGATTCTATTATATAATGTTCAGAAGATTTTGATAAGATAGGAAATACTAGGCAATCAAAATTAGCCAGCCATATCTCTTATAGTAGGTCTTTTTTTTTTTTAAGATTTCATTTATTTAATCATGAGAGACACATAGAGGCAGAGACATAAGCAAAGAGAGAAGCAAGTTCCCTAAAGATCCAAGACCGCAAGATAATGACCAGAGCCAAAGCAGATGCTCAACCATTGAACCACCCAGATACCCCTTATAGTGGGTCTTTACAAGGCTAGTATACCACTTCTAATTCATGCTGAGATTTTTTCCTGTTTATTAGATGATAAAGGGTACACCAAGAAATATTTTCCTTTTTTACAGGCTTACTCATCACATTTTATATGGAAATTATTGTTCCCTACACCACATGTAATATTTTTAGAACAATGCAATTCAACAATAATATTACTAATGTAATATGAAATAAACTAGTTTGAGATCTACAGGCAGCACAAAAATAATCACTATATTATTTCTGAGCTCAAGTTTTTACAGTTTTTACAATTTTTAGGAGAGCTGTGATAACCAAGTATCAAGATAGCTCTTAATGAGCCTCACCTTCTGGTGTTCCTACCTTTGCATCATCCCTTCTCACACTGAATCAGTGCTGGCCTATGATGGAATTGTGGAAATGATGGTGTGGGGTTTTCTCTGCTAGGTCAAAAAGTCATCTCATCTTCTGCCTTAGCCTGTTGGATCTTTCACTCTGGTGGAAGCCATCTGCCTATAAACGATTTGAGACTGTACCCTACTTGCAAGCTAACAAGCTACCCTGCCACAGGTTCTTGGATAGTAGTAGAAGACACGAGACTCCAGGGTCACATTCAAAGGACAGTTTATGATTCAAAATAATGGGAGTCATCAGAGTACCAGCATTGTGCCAGTTACTTGAGCCCCGATTCCCACAGGCTAACACAAACTGGGCCATAGACAACATCCATGCCGTGTAGACAACATCCATGCAGTGGGTTGTGTTGAAGGAGATAAACCTCAAGTTTGGGGGACCCAATTTTTTTTTAAGATTTTGCTTATTTATTCATGAGCGACACAGAGAGAGAGGCAGAGACATAGACAGAGGGAGAAGCAGGCTCCTTGCGGGGAGCCCAATGCGGGACTCAATCCTAGAACCCTGGGATTATGCCCTGAGCTGAAGGCAGACACTCAACCACTGAGCCACCGAGTCATCCCTAGGGGGCTCAGTTTTTTAAACCTGATTGATCTCTGCCTTAGGGAGATATTACCTTTATGATATGGGAGAAGAAAAAAAAAAAAGTCTTTTGCTTGGAGGGAGACTGTCTCTATCCAGCAAGGCTTTTGCTATGCAGACATCCTTGAAAAGATAATTCAGAACAAGAGAAGTTTTCAGTTCCTCTACTCACCAGCTTTCAGTTCCTCTACTCACCAGACCCAGGAAAATTGTCTTCCAATATTGAAAAGCCACAAGACACCCAACAGCCTTCTTGAGAGAACCATGCAGTGATGAACCTCTTCCAGCCCCTTCCAAGGTGATTCAGTTGCTGGTAGGGTGGTGCCTCTTCCAGCAACCCGCACCACCCTACCAGCAACTGAATCACCTTGGAAGGGGATCCAAAAGCCCCAGTGAAACCTTCACATGACTTCTTTTCTAGCTGAAATCTAGCTACAGTTTTATGAAGGACTTGAAGCCAGAGCCATTCAGAAAGTTACCCTAAAATTCCTGATCCTCAGAAATTACAAAGAATAAAAATACTGGTGCGTTAAGCCCGTTTTGAGGTGGTCTGTTACACAGACACAACCAACACAGATTTTTGTGCTTGAAAGTCGTGTGTTATCCCAACAAAAGTCTTAAGATGTTATGAGTAGCTTTGGGATAAGGCGTAGGAAGAATCTGGAGGCATCTAAGGAGAGTCTCAAGGAAAATGTAAGAGGTCTTGATGAGATATTGAGCAAATCTTAGCCACCTCTGAGGCTGTTGGGAGGGCTCACAGGAATGTGAGAGAATGTTGCTGGATACAGGAGGAAAGTGATCTTTATGACACAGTGGCAGAAATCAGTGACACTGTCGTGTAGGAACATGGAAAGTGGAAAATGTACCTGAGGAACTAGAGTAGCTAGGAGATATCCAGGCACTGTACCATATTCTTCTTGCTCCTAGGGGAAAGAGAAATAAATAGCCTTTTATTTCCTTGAAGAATACATACTGTGTTATATTATTGACAACATCAATTTTATAAATAGCTTACCATTTGTGCATATTGCAGTTTCAGAAGGTAAATCTTTATTTTCTACATACAGCTTAGTTCCCTGTTTTAACACGAGCAAACACCATTTTTTAAAGAAAAACTAGTTGGAGAGAAAAGAGAAGTAATAACTTTTGTTTTAGTTGACTTTTATAAAGTGACTTTAAAGATGAACTTAAAAAAAAACATTACAAATAATACTTTCAATGTTAGTTTTATGGAGGTTTAAATTGTCCTATCGTATAGTGCTGGAAGTCAAAGTAAGATGGGGGAAGTTTCCAGGAATGTGGGTATTAAGGCATAACTGCATATTCACTAGGGTACAAAAGAAAAATGAGAAATCAAAATAAAACATTACCCTTTAGAGGAACAGTTAAAACTTACTTTCACAAGTAAGTGCTGTTCTATTTCCAATAATGATTCTGTCTTACTTTGAAAAATTCTAAACAATAACAAAACACTTGGTCAGAAAGATTCAATAAGCTCTCAAGATTCCAACTTTAATTTGGCAATGATACTAGCTGGTCTTTGAAGGCTGAACACATTGGACTGATTTAATGATGAATAATTTGGAGGTTATGCAAAATAGTTTTTGAACCCTCAATCGCCTGCTGTTACAGTCAGCATTTATACACCTTTCAGAGGCTGCTACACATGTTCTTTTAATGTTTGATTTTATTTGTTAAATAAGAGCCAAAAAGTGAATCCAGTTTAGGACATAAATATTACATTTGGAATATTGGATTTAATGGGTGTTTCTAAAATTTTCCTTATTTTGTGGCCCATCTGCTTGAGAAATACCTTAACATAATTTTCATATGCACACACACAAACACACAGAGAAAAATAGTTGAAAATAGAGGTCACTGAAATAGCTATAACTATAATACCTTTCTCTTATTTTGGTTCTGTAGAAATATTTGTCTTCAGAAAGATATTGTCAACTTCTAACAGAAACTCATTAAGATGATGAAATCACTGGGAGAAAAATTTCATTTCTTTCTTAGAAATTGAATTTTTGGCTCTGTTCAAAGAGAGTAGAATATTTCTTTCACTCTACATTTATTTATTTATTGGGAGAGGAGGGGCACAGGGAGAGTGGAGAGAGAGAGAGAATCTTGAGCAGGCTCCATGCCAGAGACATTGATATGGAATGGAAACAAGTATATCACCCCACAAGCTACATGAGATGTACTATAGAGTGATGTGCATGGGCCTAGGGGCAGGAAAACCGAGTCTTTTCTGAGCTTTGCTCGTAACTTGCTGTGTTACCACTTAGTATCAATGAACTTCCTCACCCATAAAGTAATATAGTTATATTGAGGGATCTAAGTTTCCTTCAACTCAACTAGTCTACAATTCTGAAAGCTTCTACCTTTAAGATGATTATAACCTGATATCACATAATAAAGTCTGACTCTACTCAGCAGTATCATTTGTAGGTAATTTTTTTTCTCATAATGTGTTTTCCCATGAAGTTAATGTCCAATTATTTTGAAAGTTAAACACTGTTTGAAATGCATCACCAGTCATTATGATTTAATGACATTTTCTGAGAGTAGTGAAAACACCATGACCTTGATGTTATTGGAAAGGTCTTGGTTATGAGTTGTTTAACATGTGGGGAGTTGTTTGACATCCTTGTCACTACAATATAAACTTGTACAACTTTTCATGAAGGTATCCTTCATGAAAGTTGATCTCTGTCACTGAACATATGTTCTTTCACCAGATACCTGCCTTTGATTAATTATTTCAATCACAAGTCATGATAGCGTTGGCATGACAGAGGGTATCTGTTCTGTATTCAGAGGATCATTTCTCTGAATGAAAATAGAAATTGTGCTCTGTGTCAGATGGTTATCCACTCCAAAGGAAAATAGCAAGAGACAAGACAGCCATGAGGTGGGCTTCTGGCTTTTTACTAAGACCAAACACATTCAATCAGTGGGTAGCCTCACAGCATAGCAAAGCAGATGGACACTTCTAAAATCCCCAGATGAGATTTTAGAGTCAAACATTTCAAGTGCATACAGCCTATTGTAGAGGGGCAAAAAAGTGCCTCAAGAATAGTTTTTTGATACCGAGAAAAGTTTTGTGTGTTTTCTTAAAAAGACAAGCTTTCATTTGGAAATATCAGATTAGCAAGGTTTTTCATAAGCCAGAACTCTACAGATACTTTTGTTGGTTTGCTGGCTTTTTAAAAACTTAAAAAAAAAAAAGTTTCCCCAAAAGAAAACAAAAGTGAGCACGTTTTCTAAAGTGGAACACTTGAACAATTGTTACCCATACTACTTTTACAGTCTTCTCCTTTTTTATTCTTAACCTATAGAAGAATTATTCTTTAAAAAAATCCTTACCAAGCAAATAAAGTTGACTAAGAAATCTAAAACATCTGAACAGGAGCCAGACGTGTAGGTAAAATTCATCTTCAACCATTTGATTCACACGTGTTCCTTCTCTGACAAGACAAGACGAGCCAAACAGCATCCAACAGCATTCCTCCGTTTTTCCTTTTGTTGTTTGCCAGTTAATTTTTATTCACTGGAAATGCCAATTTTCCACATGCTATTCAATGTGGTGTGCTTGTTTGAAAAGAAGCAAAGAAAAAGAACTTAAGATGCTAAGAACTTAACTCATTCCTTCCTTCTTTTCCGTCCTCCTCCTCGCTGACAAGTCCCTTTCTTCCTGGCTTAGTGAGAAACAAAAGCAGACTCATTCAACTTCAAAACTTGAACCCATGCCAGGTGAAATATTTGAGAGAGGCTTATCCTCCACTCGCTCACGCTGCATAGGTGGGCCTAGTTAAGTGGTTTTTGTTGGCTACACGGTGTATTATGACTTTACAGTCACACCCTCCGTGCCAAAGTGCAGCTCAGCAAAGTGCGCGTGTGGGTGGGGGTATGTGTGTGCTTTGTTTGAGAATGTAGAGCTAAAGCAACTATGTAGTTGGAGACATTGAGGAAACTCATCATTTCAGAATATATTTAATCTACAGCGAGCCCTTGCTAACACTTGATCTTTACCATAACATACCTGAGAGTCAACAGCTTTAACACTCTCTTATCACTTTTTCCCTAATTAGGTAAACTGGAAAAAAAAAAAAAAGTGCTCAATCACTTGCTTCAGTACAGCTTAGAAAGTTAGGAAAAAATGCAGGAGTACAAAACAACGCTTCCAACTTGAATTCTTTTGCCTGAACCACCAGGCAAGTCTCTGCCTGAGGCAACACTGCAAAGTAATGCAAGTGCTGTAATTAACCTAAAAATTCTTACAGGAGGTACAACATCTCTCTAGAGTAACTTGATGTGCAGGGAAGGACCCCTTTTGTCAGACTTGGCATGGAGTAGAAGCAGTTATCTATATGCATTAAACAAATATAATTCAGAGCAGTTGCTTATGAGAAAAGCCTAAAAAAGACTGTAGAATCATAACCTTTTTTGTAGGTTGTAGATGATTTGTAGCAGATGAAATCCAAAGTATTGGGATGTAAACATGTCCCATAGATCTCTAGTGGTGTTATGTTAATAGGGATAACTGATGATTAATGCTATTCTACACTCTGCAGCATTTTAGAACAGAAATAGGTCTCCAGATTAGCCAGTTCAGTTCCTTCATTATACAGATGAATAAACTGAGGCCCAACAGGATTAAATGATTCATCAAATATTACATGTCTAATTAACAACAGAAGGGTAGTTATAATGTGGTTCTCCTGACAGTCAATTCAACTCACCAAATTTGTGGATGTACCTTTCATATGAAAAGAACTTTTCTTACTGATGAGAGATGAAAAGATATAGACCCCACAAACCCTACCTTTAAGGACAGAACAATGAAGGAATAAGACAAGTATAAAGCTAACTATAATGCAAAGAAAAGGAAAATATTAGCTTTTATGGGTTCAAAGGATGGAGAAGAGAAATTTGCTATAATTTCTTGCTATCCTACACAGTAATGATTCCTTTTTCACAAGTGTAATAGAACAGTGATTTGAAAAGGACCTCAGAAAACCCACTGAGTTCATCAGGTGTCTATCTAAATTAAGGGTGACCAACATATGCTTTAGGATGTACAGTTCTTCAAAATGTAGGTATACTGCCTAAAGCAAAAGGAGTAAAATTGCTATTACAATGAAATAGTACTGCATTTTAAAGTAATATGTATTTTGTTAAAAATCTCAAATGAGAACAATGTAAACAAATATCACTACTTTCCAAACCACCAGTAATTCTTTTTTTCTTAGCAATAAAAAAATACTGTATGATACAACTCTGGTGATTCTGCATCCCATTGTTTATCATATTGGTCATTTTTTTGGACAAAATTTTATGTCTTATGACCTTAACAAATCTCTTATGTACTTGAACATACTAGACTCCATTAGATTTTTATAGGATCATTTTTGCAAAGTATTAAGGCTAGTTTACATCTACCTGTTTTTTGTTAATCCTGTAAATTTAGAATTTTCTACAAATTTCATAAGCAGATTCCAAACTCTAATTGAAATTCTCAACAGAGATGGTGAATGGAAACCATCTTTATAGGAGAGTATCCTTTCCTATGAAGAACATCATTAATGGATCCCAAATAATTTAACACTGGATAGTTCATCTTTAGATAAGACACTTGATTTAATGTGTTATGCAAATAAAAGGACTACAGTTAAGAGCACTTTTCCTAACTTGGCTTTAAAAGCATGTCTAGTTTATCAATTATATATTGTTTACTCACTGAAGATCCATGTATAATACACTGAAGATTAATGTATAATCAGTGAGTCACTCACAAGAGTTAACTCAAATGCCATTTGAAATTAGACATTATCTGAGAAGAAGCTGATCAATTTTGTCCAGACACAGATCAACATTAAGGACCAATGAAAGCCAAAATAAACCAGTATGAAAGAAAAGGAAAAATCTACTCTTAATTGGTACAAATGTGAAGTGATCTTTAATAAACATAAATACAGATATTCACAGAATTAATTGATAGAGGTGTATTCTATACATTAAATAATGCTCAACAATGGCTTCATGTTTTTATGTTAAATATTCTTTTTCTTGAAGTGCCAAAGCACTGTGAACAAACTCCTAACAGAAATGTGACTTCTCACAAAAAAGGACTTAAAATATATTTGCCACCTCTGAGGTGAGAACAAGCAGATCACCACAGAGAGGGTGCAGCCATCAAACGGAATGTGTGAAATGCGCACAGCCAACATTGTGCAAAACACATTAAAGAAATGTGCTTTGATTTTTTTTTCAGGAAATCAAGTGACAAAGACGCCATCCACAAAGACTATATATTGAAGAAATATCTAGGACAGAATTCAGTAATAAATGCCAGAAGTAAAACTTGGACATGCCAGTATGGACTGACCAATACAGAATAATGTATAACATTGATAAGATTCCTACTAGACTCTGTAACGTACTATACTCTGTTGTTAGCCATACTGATACTGGGTAAAAGTTCTCATCAACTCCTTTGAAAAATGGAACAGGCACTGAAATTCTAGTACCCATCATATGTAAACATACCTAACAGAATGAAATTCCAGTTGGTGTATAACATGTCACCCTTTCTCCCCAAGAGTTAGTATCATTTGAACATGATGACTTACTCCAGTAGAAAGATAGTATTAATTGGAGCTTTTTGGAAAATATGGTGTTAAAAAAAAAACAAAAACAAACTACTTCCATTACTTGTGAAATGATTAAGTTTTGAGAATTTAACATATGTGCCTCATGGAAAATATTTCCAATCCCTGGGATGAATCCTGGTTGGTTTAAGGATGGGCCTGTGTCCTAAAAAGTTTCAATCTCAGTGAATCTCAGAACTCTTGCTTCAAATGCTGGATAAAAGCCTCCTCTCTCTCAAACTTGTAGTATGTCAAGAGAGTCTAAAGACAGTGGCATTAATTTTGTCCCTATGGGGCATTTCCATAGCTTGAGTTGGGATCCAACACACAGAGGAAAGAAAACTTCAGGAAGTGACAGGAAGCTCCTGGATTCAGCTAACCCTGAAGCTAACCCATCATGGATTTACTGCTACACAAGCCAGTACATTTTCCTACTTTTAGTCCATTTACCATTAGGTGTTCTGATTCTTGCAACCAATGGCATCCTGAATGATGTAGTCCTTTAACTCTCTGTACAATGTAAAAGCTCTGTAGCCTTGCTCCAGGCTTCCAATGCTTGTTACTAGCCACCTTCTCATATTCACCCTTTTTTTCAGCTATAAAATATCACTGGAAGTTCCCTGAACGCATCGTGCTATTTTGGATCTCTGTATCTTTGTATGTACATGTTTATCCCTCTCCTAGGAATGTCCCTGTCTCCTTTCTTGGCTTATCTAATTCTATTTATTCTCGAAAGTTTTTGTCCTCTGTGATGTCCCTAAGATTTTCTGGCCCATCTCCCACTTGACTTAGATGCCCTTTCTATGTGTGTCTATGGCTTACCTTTACCATGGTATTTATCTTTTATTATAATTTATTCTTCCTAACTGGACTAAAAACTCCTCATAAGATATTTAGTTTTTTTTTCTTTTTCTTTTTTTCTTTTTTTTGTTTTTTGTTGTTAGTACCTAAACTAACACTTGTTGATGTTCAAATGTTGGCTGAATTAATGAGTGCACCAGATAATAAAAGAAAAACAATAAACCAAATTCCAGCTTAGGATAAATGTTTTCCTTTAATTTGGCTTTGTTTTGTTTGGTTTGGTTTAGGTTTTTAGGTAAGAGAGAAAGCATAATGGATTTTAATGACTTGGAATGTGTTTTATATTTTGATACAGTTTATTAACCCTTAGAGATAGGTAGCCAGATAGAAAACTTAATTACGGATGAGTTACCTTCTCTTGTTACTCACCATTAGTCACTAGAGAGAAATAAGCAATAGAAATTGAATGAATTAGTAAAAACTTACATTGTTATTTGAAAACTCTGAAAGCACAATTTACATGATGATGTCAAGCTTATTTAGGCTGAGTCTACAGATATAAAATTAAAAAGGGGGAATTTGAAGGTTAATTATGGTAAATAGCTTCATATTACTTGGTATGGTAAATGTTTTTGTATTAGTTGACCTTTCTGAGGTTGCCAGAAAAGATTGCCTTCACTAAGTGGTTCCAAAACATTACTACTCTTGGCCCCAGTCATTCCATGACCTGAACATTTAGTGGCCCTCAGTGAGAATGTCAGTATCATCTTAGAAATGACTGGAGCTCAAAACCTATTCAGGTTTTTAGATGATGATTGATGATGTCTTTTTCAGATAATATACACAATAGGGGAAAATTCTTAGTGATGCTTTTTAAAAAATTTTTTACGGTGAAGCTTGCCAAATTCGCCTCTGCATATTCTAAAGTTGGTTTTGGCCTGTTTGTTATCATTCATCTAAGTGTCAGTCAGGGTCCTTCCTCATAGGAAACAGATGGCTCAGTGCATCAAAGTAACGAAAGTAAGATTTATTTACAAAGGGCCTAATGCCCAAGGTGAGAATGGAGTTTAGGAAACAACTAGATCATGCAGGGACCTGAGACCAACTGCAATAGAACTCTTATCCCCCTCTTCAACCTGTGTGCAGAGAGCTGAGAGGAGGACTCACCAGGAAAAGAGTGAGGACAGAAGTCACCTGGGGAAGAGCAGGGATTTCCCATTGAGGGCATAGCCCGCCCTAGGCAACCTCAGCAGAATGGAGCCAAAGGAACAAGTTTCCTGACATCATTCTCTTCACTACTTCCTGTCTTGTGCTGGACTCCCCTTCGATGGGAAGTCAGAGGGTGTGGGAGGTTTTTTGTTGTAGTACAAAATGAGTTAGCTTTTTTTTTTTTTTTTGCCTGTCAGTGCCCAATATTGCCTTTGTCTGGGTGAAAAGATTGTGTCTGCAGCCAGTGAACAATCTCATCAGCTAGTATATCATCATGAGGTAATATCAATTCGGTCATAGTCCTTTCCAAAGTCTAAAATGTTAGCTACTACTGCTATTCTTCATATAGGAAATTCATGGGGAAAAGAGAAGAAAAAATAACGAAGCACATAAAGCACAGCTTCTAAGTTCTCTCTCTGTAGTCAGCCACTAGCAAAACTTGGTTATCGTAACTGCCTACTTCCACCACCCATTTCCATGTCTCTTTATTCTCTGCAAGCACTTCTGCTGGATGAGGGTTTTTTAACTGCTGAGATCATTTGAAACTTCATTCCTCATTCTGTGAATCGGCCTTGTACGCTCAGTCCTGGCTATGCTGGGTTCTAACTCTCTTTTGGGTCCACTGGTGGGTGAGAGTCTGAAGAGAGTCAATATTTGCTTCTAAGGTGAGGACAGTTCAAAATAATTTGGAGATTCATAGTCCTTAACTTCATCTATGTCTACGTGTATGTCCCATCCAATGAGACAGGGTTCCACTGTTTACTGGGAATTGCTTTTCCCTTAGCATATTAAGGGATCTGGCCAGTCCAGTTTATAATTAGTGCTATGACTCTGCAATCTTCACAATCATAGCCTGAGCTTGGTTGTCATCTGTGTCTTTCAAAGTTACTCAGGAAACCTTGTGACTCAGCAGATTCCTAATTACGTGTTGAGAGCCTTAATTCTCTTTTTCCCTATCTGTATTCTCTAGGACTATAAGAAGAACTAAGTGACTCTAAAAATATTAATGATCAGAGCAGCTAAGTGCCACAGCCACTTGATCTTCACCAGTTTATCATCCCATGAAACCGTAGCGATAACCTGAATATTGATACTGCTATAAGATGCCAAGAATTACCCCATCTGACTCTGCACACCCCCAACAAAGAGGTTACCCCTACACTCCTCACATATGTGGCAGACCGATCCTAGAATCTCATTTCAAGGCATCTGTTTCCTGGGGCCACCTTTGTACCAACTAATATTATCAGCCAAGGTTCCTCCAGAAAAGAGAGTAGATAAGTATTTATTCACAAAATGACATATTATAAAAGTTTGAGTGGAGTGGAGGTTGTGGTCTGTTGAGATAGAGGAGGAGTGGGAGGTTTCACGACTCTCAAACCCAAAGGGCTGAAGAGAGGGAGAGATTAGCAGAACCTGGAAGAAATAAAGTCCCAAACTCATCCAAAGCCCTAGTAATGTAGTTGATGCAGGCCCATTTTTGAGGTAGAGGGCAGATGAGAAAAAAAGGGAATGGCACTGGATGGTCACCCATAAATATATGACACATGGCATTATCTTTCTCTCCGCAAAATCACGTTCCTGTCCTCCTTCTAAACTATGTGACCTCACCTTTTCCTTGAACTATATGATTTAATTAATCTATTGTCTCCAGTTTCCCATTTATTTGCATATTTCTGTGATGGTATATTAAAACCATGCTAATTTTTGTGTTTCCTAAATGTGCTCTGATACTTTCTTATACTCTTACATAGGTACCTATAAATATACACATTTACATATGTTTTCCATTTGGATATAACCAGTGACAATGTCTTTCTTGTATGTTATTTGGATCATGTCATAGACATGTGCACAATTGATACTGTACATGCATTAATGACTTCTTAAGTTTAAAAGGTGAGAATTAATAACTGAACTTGGAATTACATATAGTTCTAAGGATTATATATTTTTCTTCCCTCTTCTCTCCTAATACAGCATTCTTTCTCTGATTTAAAACTTTCAATTTTCAACTTATTTTATCATCTGGAAGAAATGCTGGCTCTGAAAATGAAATTTATGAAAGCATAGCTTTCAAACAGTGGCAAGAGATATTTTTAGTCTTAAGGAGTTCACGGTGTTTTGTTTTGTTTTGTTTCTTCCATCTTGTTTCAGCAATGAATTCTGATTTTCTTATTAGGAATTAGGGTTTTTAATAAAAATCCCTTTTAATTACCTCAAATTTTTATTTGAAAAAGAGTGGTCTTATCTACATAATTGCCCAAAGAAAAATCATAACAGATCACAACGAAGTTATTTAAAAACCAGGGATATATATTAGCCATCTTGATGTCTAGTCCAGATAATTTTACCTCTGAACATTTTAAGTGCAATAATAATGAAATAGAAGGTAACTATCCTAAAATAGCTTTTTGAAAAGATTATTTTATATCTGTAAAATGTCACTGATATATTGACGTTGGAAATAAATTCCTAGTAATGATGTTCTAAGTCCATTTTCATTTATAACAACTCAAAACTCAGATGGCAATGATATTATCATGGTTTCCAGATTCATAAATCACCATCGGTCATTTCCATAATGTTTAATGTTTGTTTTCCAAGGACCTCAAATTAATCCATAGATAGACCATTAATATTTTGGACATAGAATATCTGTATAACTTTACAATGTGAAAAGTAAAATAAGAACATATTCTTGACACTGAGGTCATTTACTTCAAGTCATATTCCATGTCTCTGAGAAAGAAATAAATAGAAACTTCGAAATTGTGGTTCTGGATTCTCTACTGTGGCCATTTAGCCTTCCATATTTCTATTTTATACTTTAGTAGAACAGCTTTACGATTTTAATCAGTCCTCTTTATTGGCTCAGAAGTTATAGCAGACTTGCCCTTTGTATACCACTTAGGTTTTGTGGAGCATGGTTTAAATAATGCTGCTTTCAAATCTACATATATATGCAGAATAATGGGTTTCTGCCATTCTATACAAGATGAGATAAATATCAAGGAATATATGTAAACTTAAGCTATCTCCTCTTTCTAGTTTTGAGAGACTGAGGGCAGATGGTTAGATTGATTTTATTTTCCCTAACAAAAAAAGAAAAGGAAAGAAAAATCTTACTTTAAGCATGTCAGTACCTAAATAATCAATATGGGACACCCAAAATAGTTTTAGAACCAAATATTTTTTTTCTTGGCCAAAAATGAGATTGACATAAGCCTCTGTAGATACAGAGGTGATTTTCAAACTCTGCATAAAGCTTGGCTTATGATAACTTTAAATAATAAGGACATATCTGATGTTAAAATAACAGTAAATATGAGTTGAAATTTGTTAGCAACAAAGCACTTGCCGATGGATCTGGATAGGAAGTGGTTATTTAGAAGGTAATCATATGCTTCTGATTGTGACGTAGTAGCACACTGTATGCTGAAAGGCAACGTGACCAACTAAAGGAGATTGAGCAATAAAAAAATGGAAAAAGAATTAATGGCAGGCAGGACAATTTGGAACCTTTGAGAAAACATCTTTTAACCTGTTTTTGTATTCTTAACCTGGAAGAACACCGATAGGAATCCAGTGAAATTAAAATGTGGCAGAAATGTTTCCAGAAGTGATGGGAAGGGGCCAGGATGTAAGACAATGGCTTTGCCTGCCACGCTGGCCCAAAGGTAGGCCCAGAAAAAAGGCCTCGCATTCCAGAGGTCCTCCCTTGACTCCCAGACTCACATTTTTCCCACTGCACCGTGCGTGTCCAGTAAGCATTGCCTAAGAAAACATTGGCAGAAAGGCCAACTTGGATTAGAAATTGGTTTGTCTGAAGTCAGAGTTCACAGTTTTTACCACATTATTCTCCTGTTCAAAAAAATCCTTCAGTGGCCTTCCTTTTAAATATGCTGTGTTAACAAAGTACATCATTCTCTTGGCATTCCATTTAGACTTGCTCAGCCTTGCCAGTTTCATCTCCCACTACTTCCCTACAGGAAAGCTCTGTTGCATCCAAATCATTCCATCGCTTAGCATTTGTGCTCTACTTCCTGTGCACACGTTCTCTGAGGCTGTTCCTCCATCTGGAAGCCCCACTTCTGTCCTCCCTTTATTTCAATCCTACCCAACATGCACTGCTGAGGTCCAAAACCCATCTCTTTGTACATGTTCCCTGGAGAGACCAGATAGTCCTAGTCCTCATTTCCATTTCTGGCCACCATTCAGTACACATTTTTAAGACCACTTATTTGGCCTTTATCAGGTTCTAGTTAGTGTTGTGTACTGTCTTTCCTGGAAAACCTCTACCATGTTGCAACACACCACATCATACCACAGTGCCTCCCTCATAAGGGATTAAATGAATAAGTTCTCATAAAGCGTCATGTATAATGCAGGCCCTTCGTATACAGCTTACAGGGGCTTTTCCTTATCTTATCTCTCATCGTGAAATTTTAAATAAACAAGCTCTCATATTCTCAGACTATAGTATTTACAGAGAGTCTTTACATAGGATATCTTATTTCACAATATCCTTGGAGGAAGGCAGATATCATGAATTTTACTTTACAGATGAAGAAGCTGAACCAGGAAATCATGAGTGATCCGCCCAAGGTCACACTGACTGAAGGTCAGGTATGAGGATTTAGAGTCATTTTTTTTCTCTAGCATTTGCTAATGCTCATTTTGCTTAATAGTTTTGTCCTTGTAGCTGATCATTTTAATTTTGTGGTTTTAAGCATTGTGATTTGGAATATGGATAAATCAGGAAAATGATAGGAAAAAAATACTAAAGATCACAGAGACACAAAGCTAATAAAGCTAATAAAAGTATATGATTAGTACTTTAAGTGACTTGGCAATTGATGTAAAACAAGAAAGAGAATGAGAGAACGCTTAATGAATGAAATCACGAAGACTAAGCAAATATGGTGTAAATAACAATGAGATGAAAGTTAAGGAACAATGGTTTTGAGTGAGGTATGCTTGGAGTTCTTTTACTGAATTTTAAATCATATGCTGCATGATGAAAAGAAATATACAAAATCCATTAAAAGTTAGAAGACTATGTATTCACAAGTTATGGATTCCATTGACTAACCCCTTCTGATGTTGAATTGCCAACCTTTCTTAAATGCAAACCATGGGTCAGGCATTGTCCTAAGTACTTTTCATGGATTATCCACTGTTTGTCACAACAGCATTCAGGGGTATTATTATCCCAACTTTTTCAGGGAAACTGAGGTGAAGTCCAGGTATAGATACAGATGAGATTTTCTACATACACTGTCTACCCTCTAAGCCCAAGCTAAACTTTGCATAATCACCCTTGTAATCAGAACCCTGAACCAGAAAATCTGAACCTAATGATTCAAATCCATTTTCAGTTAAGTAAATATATTTGAGCTGAATGATGTTTCTTAATTGTTCATTTGTTTAAAAAATATTGAAACCTCTTGTGTTTTTGCTAGGACTGCATACAACTTCAATGATGTAACATTCCTCTAGAGAACTTAAATGTCAAGTTTGGGACAAAATAGTCTGCAGCACAAGCTCCTCTGTGCTTTGCAGTGTCTGCACATCTGTTTGCTGCCACACGTGTAAGAAATGAACACATGTGGCTCAGTTAGGATTGCCAAACATCTCTGATTGTGAAAGGCGACATTTACTTTAGAAGGACATCTAGGTCTCAGTGGTCTCCTCAGTGCTTGAACAGAACCATAAATGCATTAACAATTTTTAGGAAATGTAACTCAGTTTTTCCCCCTTAAAAAAGTGGCTGTCACCCTTGCAGATTATCCTTCTTCATGCACGTTTGTATTTGTGACCTCCCTTGCAGCATTGGCAATGAACAGCAAGAACTAACAAAAGGTCATTGTCACACAGACCTAGGTCTGAATCTCAGTCCTTCTTTTACTGGTCTAAGGTTTTTACTGAACTTCTCTGAATTTCAGTTTCCTCATCTGTAAACTATAGAACCTAATTCATGGGATTTGGGTGAGGATAAAATAAAGGAATAGGTACAAAATTTAGGGATCATGGTTAACACAGGCTCCATAAATATTCACTTAACAAATAATTGCCAAGGAAATACCAGGCACATATATAGAAAATGGATTTTTTAAAAATACAAATACAAATATATCAATATAGTTGTTGGAGAATATAAAATCACAAATACTTTCTTTTTCCCTTTTGATTCTAATTTTCTGTTTCTTCCAGAAATTTCATTTGAAAATAAAATAAAATTTTGCCATGGTCTGAGACTGAGGACACCATGTTACTGACAGTAGCAAGAAATCTCAGCATACAGAGGTTGACATCAATATTCGTTTCAGTTCACTCTGAAGAAATCAGATATATTCTCTTGAAGTTTAATATATATTTTTAAAGATTTGATTTGTTTATTTGAAACAGGGAGAATGAACACAGCGGGCGAGAGGGGCAGAGGAAGGGGGAAGAAGCAGACTTCCTGCTGAGCAGAGAGCCTGACACTGGGCTCCATCCCAGGACCCCGGGATCATGACCTGAGCTGAAGGCAGGTACTTAACCGACTGAGACACCAAGACACCCCTTTTAAAGTTTTATATTAAATTCATTTTAGCAACCAATTTTATTTCTCCAGTTAATTCTGTGAACTTATTTCCACTGGCCCAGCCACTCACAGTCTCTGAGACTAATTTTCTTTAAGTGTAATGATGTTGAGTATGTCAGTGGAAAAAAAAGTGGCTAAGTATAAAGGACAAAAGAGCTTAAGTTGGTGCACTGAAAACACTGAGCTTGGAAAGATGCTTCTAGCACAGTCTAAGGAAACTCTGAGGCTGTAATTTTAAATAGTCCAAACCTTTTAGTGAGCGGTGTTCTAAGATGAAGACTATTTTACCTGGCAACACCCCTGTGCAGGGATTGTCAGTCTATCCGGCAACACTTGCTTTTCTTGTAATTGGTAACCTTTCAGATGCATCTGGTCTCTTCACTAGGAAATCCACTCATAGCACCTGCTGTAGCACCCTGTGAATACCAGCTATTCTTGGCATGAATTTTACTATACTATGATTAAAACAACCCTTACATAGATGGGTCTTTTATAGGTAGATGTAGCTAACATAAGGTAATGAGCTGGAAAATGTGAACACAAGTACAGTTTCCAGCCAGGTGACCCCTCTGAGGAAGAAAAAATTATGAAACAGGACACTCTGAACCATATTTAGGCATCCTCTTCTGTAATTAGTCCAGTGTAATTTATTGAACACTAGTAAGTGCTTAAAAATTCTTCATTAGTGGAATCATTGATTCTGGCTTCTGTAGGTCAAGTCCACGTGGGTCACTTCTTCCCACAAAACCTTAAACAGCTGACAAGTGTAGTGATAGGTATTTAAAACTAAGTTTCAAGGTCCTCATGACTCAGTTGGTTAAGCATCTGCCTTCAGCACGGGTCATGATCCCGGGGCCCTGGGATCCAGCCTAGCATGTTGGGCTCCCTGCTCCCTCTGCCCCTTTCCATTACCTGCTTCTCCCTCTCTCTCTCTCTACCCCTCCAGCCCACTCATGCTCTCTCTCTCAAATCAATAAATAAAGTCTTTAAACTAAGGTTCAAAGACATAACAGGTGTAGCAAATGTGGTAAGCTAGCAGTGAATCTGCAAAAAAAAAAAAAAAAAAAAAAAGCATAAGTTAGATTGCACTAAATTGGATGATAAACAGCAAGTCACCTACTTTTTATCCTTTTCCCCTTGTCCCTTCCATTCTAAATCTCATTTATGAACTTTGTAACCCAGCAGAGAGCTGGGAGCTGAATTTGGATAGATGCTTTCAGTGGCAATTTCAGTCAGCAAAAGGTCCAAGTCAAGGCAGCTCTCCTCGCACTGCTTCTCATACTTTTCTCTGCTCTCAGTGATTTTTAATGGTTACCAGTGTTTTCTCCCCCCACGCCACCCCCCGCCCTGCAGTTGCAACTGTGACTGTCATTTCCCAGTAGAACTCTCTGTACATCTGATGCCCTTTAACATCCTCAGTTTTCAGAGCGCTTGGATGGCTCAGTCAGTTAAGCTCCTGGCTCTTGGTTTTGGCTCAGGTCATGGTCTGGGGTGTCTTGGGATTGAACCAAGTTGAGCTCAGCATGTACTCCGATTCTCTCCTTCCCCCTCTGCCCCAGTCCTTCTGTTCCTCCTTCTGCCCCTCTCCCTCTTCCCTGCTATCCACTTGCATTCTCTCTCTCTCTCTAACAAACAAATAAAATATCTTTAAAAATAAATAAATAATAAAATGCTCAGTGTAGCCCTAGGTCCCTTTGAAACCAGAATGCTCAGTGTGACCATTCTTATAGGGCAGTTTATAACATTTATTACATTCTCTAATCATTCACTGGAAACCTATAACATTATAAGTACTTCAGATACAGTAGTGATTAGATGGGATATCTGTGACAGGAAGCATACAGTAGGGTAAGGAGAGGCACTCGCTCTATGAAGTTCTCTAACCATGTTGAGCATTCCCTCTACTAGCATCTGGAAGTTAACCTATACATCATGTTCTTTTTGGAATCTTACACACCCTGGAAGCTGATTACACTGCCCTGGACTCCATGTTCCCCTAGAGGGGTTGCCATGACTACTGATGCTGCCAGGATGCTCAAGCCTCAGAGATCCAGTGTGAAGTCATTCACTCTATCCAGGTCCAAACCCAGGTCACCAGAGGAGATGGTAATTCTTCTTCATGGACCTCAGGATACATGGCATATATAGAAAAGAAAATGCTGATGTATCTTTGATTTTCTCTTAGTTTCCTAAGATAGTTGTACAAAATGAACTAATGACTTTTCAAAACAGAGGGGCACTTACCCTGTGTTTCAGTCTTCTCCATGAGTCCTACCCAATGCACCCAAAAATAAAGGATTGTGAAAGAAAATTCACTAGTTTTTCTCTCTGTTGCTTGGCAATTTACATATTTGAACACAGACAAATAAAGTGGAGAGGGAATATTATCCAACTCTGTGTTTAATCCTATTTCAATGGGTTTAATATAGATTCTATAACTTAAACTTGGATTACTTGGGTTAAAGTAATGCTATTACCAATTGTTGCTCCATATAAACAAAGCTAATACATAGTTGTGCTGTCATATCTCTCATCTTCTTCTAAACCTTTTAATAATTTATAAAATTAATTTGCATATTCAGAAGCAAAGACATAAATCTAAATATATGATATATTAAGACATTTCTTCATGGAGTACCAAAATAATTCCTTTCATATTACATTGTATATCACTGATTATCATTCTAGTTTTGTTTGTTTGCAATATATAGTTCTATTGTTTAAATGCATTGTTTATTTTACAGAAGGTGATAGATGATAGATAAATGATAGCTATTGACATACACATAATTCTATATTCTGCAGAGCATATTTATGTATATCATTTTCTATAGTAATAAATCCAAGAAAGACATCCTAAGTACGAGAGCCTACATTATGCTAACATCAAAAAGCAATAAAATAAAACTTTCCAAAGCTTTCAGCTTTGGAACTCTGAATGTGGTCAACTAAAAATGATTTCCTGTTTCCAGAAAGTTTTTTTTTTTTTCTTCAACAGAAAATCCTCTCTCTGGAAGTATCAGATGTCCTCATAGTTATTTGATACTACTACCCAGAAGAATCTGGGAGAAAAAGAAAAGAAAGAACTTGGGAAAAGCCAACAGAGCACAGGAAACCCCTTTTGGAATTTCAAAGGCAGTGAAATGTGGAATAAGTTAGCTATGCCAAGACGTTTTATATAGAAAGCCTGAAAAACTGAGTAAAAAAAAAAAGGAACATTCATATGAAGAACTATATAGCCATTATGCTTATAGCTTCATATTATATAAATTAACCTAAAAAAAGAGAATACAATTAAAACCACTTATAAAAGACATTTAGGAAATATTTTAGTATATATAAATGGATGGATATCTAGAATGCACAGGGAACTCTGGAGTAGCCACTCAAATATATTCCTAAAATGCTACAGCTGGTACTGTTGCAGCTTTTCCTAAATTTTTTACACCAAAGGTAGTTGTATTAAGATTCTCTGGAGAAACGGATCCAATGGGATGTGTACACACACAAAACAGGAGATTTATTATGAAGAATTGGCTCACATGATTATGAAGGTTAAGAAGTCCCATGGTCTGCTGTCTGAGAGCTGGAGACCCAAGAAAGCCAGAGATGTAATTCAGTCTGAATCTAAAGGCCTGCGACTCAGAGGAGCCAGGGGTGTAAATCTGAGTCAAAAGGTAGAAGATATGAGATATCCCAGCTCAGCAGTGAGGCAGGAAAAAAGAGAGAGATGTTTTATTCAGGCTTTTGGTGGATTGAATGAGTCCCACCCACCCTGGGGAGGGGAATCTATTTTACTGAGTCTGTTGATTCAAATGAAAATCTCATCCAAAAACACCCTCCCAAGTATACCCAGAAATAATGTTTAATCTGGATACTCCATGGTCAGTCAAATTGACATATAAAATTAACCATCACAGTGGTTAATTATTTGTTAATATTTGCCCAAGGAAAAGATAGTAAATAATTTTAGAGAATAAAATCTTTTATGACATTACCAGTTGGCCTCGTCTCTTGACATGCCATTTTTTATTGCTATTACAAATAAGTAGGAGAGGAGACTTCCAAGGCAAATATCCATATGACAACCTCATAACCCAAAATGAAGCAGAGGAAATTATGCCTCTTGGCCAACAATGGGTGTTTTTGTGCACCTAATCGCAATCTTGCTGAAAATGAAAATACAGAATTCTTGTTCTTTTCAAGCTAATAATTAATTATAAGAAAAAGTGGCTATTGATTTGGAAAGAAAATGGCAACTATAGATAAATTTTAAGCGGATACACTAGTACTTTTTGGATATCTGGTATTCCATCTGAGATTAAAACATAAGTTGAGGGCAGCCCTGGGTGGCTCAGCGGTTTAGCACTGCCTTTAGCCCAGGGCGTGATCCTGGAGACCCAGGATCGAGTCCCACTTCAGGCTCCCTGCATGGAGCCTGCTTCTCCCCCTGCCTATGTCTCTGCCTCTCTTTCTTTCTCTGTGTCTCTCATGAATAAATAAATAAAATCTTTAAAAAAAAAACATAAGTTGAGACATTGCCTACGAAAGAAGAGTTAACCAAAACTAATATATATGTCAATGTAAAGCACGTTACAGGGTATGTAAACACCCTATAGTTGTTCAATAAAGTTTGAGGTTTTATTTTTTAGTTATTTATATTTTAAATATTTTTATTTATTTATTTTTGAGAGACAAAGATAGCACAAACAGCGAGAAGAGGGAGAAGCAGGCTCCTTGTTGAGCAGGGAGCTCGATGTGGAACTCGATCCCAGGACCCTGGGATCATGACCTGAGCCGAAGACAGACACTTAAATGACTGAGCCGCCCAGGTGCCCATGTTTGGGGATTTATAGACTGAGTTTGAACTCTGTCTAAAGACTACTCGATACCATATCATATATTGGAAAGTTGCTAAGAGAGTGGATCTTAAAAGTTCTCATCACAATAAAAAAAAAAAAACTAACTATGAAAGATGATGCATATTTAACTTAATGTGGCAATCATTTCACGATGCATACATATATTTTTTCCTTATGAAAGGTTTTAATGAATTATGAGCCATAGCCATTACAGACTTTAAGCCTTAATATTTCTTTCCTATGTAGAACCAGATAATGGAAACAGCCTATGTCATGTATGACAGAAGACAATGGTATGAATAAGAGTAATAGTAATGTTTATCTACACATCTGCAAGCTTCACTAAAGTTAAGAACCGAGGAGAATACTGCGGTGTCCCAAGTCAATATAGTAAATCTAATTACACATTCTTCTATCCTCATAGCTTCCGTTGCAATATAACAAATACTACTTTGCTTTTATTATGATGTGATATACCTACAGCTTATACCCTCTTATATGTCAATATCTCAATAAAACTGGAAAAAATAAAATCCTTGTGGAAAGGGGGGGGGGGAAAGACTATTCAGTGCTTTGCTAACAGTTTACACATAATTTACATATTTACTTGCTATTTTTGAATATATTTACTTCTTTAAGAAGAATTTTATTTTGGAAAAGAAGTGTGGGAAAAGAGTAGTGAGGGTGCCTTTGCTGTACTCTACATTAAATATATAATTTTAATAATTTAAAAACTGCATAACTGACACTATAATAGAAGGAAATTAGTGTAAAATACTAGAGGACCCACAAGTAACTGAGTATGTATGAGAATCTCATATATGGTATGGGTGCCATTACAAATGACTAAGAAAGGTAAGTTTATTTGGTAAGTGAGCTAGCCAATCACTTGAGGAAAAAAAAGGATACTTACCTCATGCCATGTAGCAAAATAAATTACAAATGTACCAAAATTTAAATACAAAAAAAATTAAATAAATAAATAATACAAAAAATCAGAATCCTAAAATACTACAAGAGATATAATGGGTATGTGATTTTAGGTGAGAAATAGTACTTTTAATCTTAAGTAATATATTTATGAAAATTAGCCATACTTTCCAAAACAGACACAAATTTAGTGAGAAGAGTAGCATTGTTTTACATTTTTGCAAATCTCTTTAATGTCTGGCTTAATAGAAAACATCTGGATTCTCATATCGGCCTCTGCATTCATCTGTGGTGATATCATATGTCATGTAGCTTCTGGAAAACTCCACTGTAAACTTGCGAAAGAATAAAAGTGAAAAGGCAGATATATCTTGGTATTATTATGAAAATAGTTTTGACCTTTTAGTCCTCCAGAAGGGGTCTCCGGGACACTAAAGGGATTCTGAATCAGACTTTGAGAACAACTGTTACAGAGTAATGTTAATTTTTAAATTGATTATATCTCTAAGGGGTCATTTCATTTGCATCGCTATGGAAAAGACTCCTCTGCATTACCTGTAGTCTCCTGCAAGTTTTCAGTTTGCTATCCCTATGGAGTTGCAAAATAGCCTAGGCAATCAAGGAATACACTCTTCAAGATCCATATCTCCTAAAAGGTCTAAAAGGACACCTTATTTCTTCTGCCCATTTGTCAATCTATCCTCCCCCTGAACACTTTGCATCACCAACCTCTGCTACATTAAATATGCTTATATGCAAAATTCATGAGTTAGGGAAATTTCCGGATGGTAATAAAACGAGAAGGAAAGAAAACTGAACTGCTTCCAACATAGTTAATGCGGTTACTCTTTATACTCCCACACTCAGATGCTCACTAAATGCCTTCCTTCTGAATCCTCTTTTCTTTCAGAGGAAGTTCTTCTTCATCTTCTTACTTCAATCCTTTACCCCGTGTTTGGGAAATCTTACTACTTTCTTCAACAGGCAGAAATTTCTCTTTTTGGACTTTTTTATGTCTAACCACTTAAATGGCATCTCTAACTCTGGTCATCTTTATGAGAATATCTTTTGTTCAGGAAGTTGAGATGCATTCTCAATTCATGATTAAAAGTAAATATGATTGTTTCAATTCAGTTTTAGTCCAGAAGAAAATATGGTTTCTTTTCACACTTGATCGTTTAGTAGGTAATGCTCATCCAGGTGAGCACTAAGATTATAAAACCAAATCTGAAAGCCCAAAGTACATGAATGCAGATATAGTGAAAAATGAAAGTCTATTTTTAATCTTTACTTTGCCCGTTCTTTTTAGAACATTGGCTCCACTATAAGTATCTTAAGAACCATTTGACCTTTACATGCCCCAACTGAGTGTTATATCATTCTGAAGACATCATTTTAAAGATGAGTGCAGTAGCCTTAGTTTCCCTCCTAAGAAGTAGCAGCTCCAATTAAATTATTTGATTTCCCTTTCTAAGAGTATGTTCTTGAAAAGGGAGAAAACATAGTAGGGCTAGGCTCCAGTTTATATATAATAAATGCACTAAACTTACACCAACAATGTCAATATGAATAAGATTGGGCAGTCCAGACATTTGAAAATTTACCAACATTGTGCTACCCCATTTTGTCGTTTTTATTATGGTAGGGAGGACAAGTCAGTGCCTATTCTCACTACCAATAATCTTAGGAAGCTATTAATCCTAAATTTGACTTTGAGATTATAGGAACCCACTCTTCCTTCATATTCTCATTATAAAACCAGAGTCATGAGGATGTCCAAGTGTGATTCAAGAAATAAGAAATGAGCTAACTTTGACCACAAGGAGCAGACTTTAATGAATTCTACAATAAAATCCCTCCTCCTCCTTCTCCTCCTCTTCTTCTTCCTTCTTTAATCCTAAATCTGACCTTGAGATTATAGGAACCCACTCTTCCTTCATATTCTCATTATAAAACCAGAGTTATGAGGATGTCCAAGTGTGATTAGAGAAGACTCTTCCTTCTTTTTTTTTGTTTCATGAATAGAAGGAGAAATGGCAGCAATATGAAGCTTCTACTCTGAATAAGAATTGGCAAGTTCTGACCCGTGATTAAATCTGACCCTCTGTCAGCTTTTATTTTTTTAAGATTTATTTATTTATTTGACACAGAAAGAGAAAGACAAAACTCAAGTAGGGGAAGCAACAGAGGGAGAAGGAGAAGCAGACTCTCTGCTGAGCAGGGAGCCCAACACTGGTCTCCATCCCAGGACCCCGGGACTAGGACCTGAACCTAAGGGAGACGCTTAACTGACTGAGCCACCCAGGCACCCCTCCGCCTGGTTTTGTACAGCCCATGAGCTAAGAATATTTTTATGTTTTTAAATGGTTGAGATTAACTCAAAAGAATAGTATTTCATGACACATGAAATTCAAATGTCAGTATTCATAAATAAAATAAAATTGGAAAACAGCCACATTCGTTTGTTTATGTATCATGTGTTGTTGCTTTCATGCTATATTGGCAAAGCTAAATAGTTACAAGGGAGACCTTATATGACACCCTCATCACTTCACATTCCTTCTCAGTGCACTGAAAATCACAGTGTTGTAATTATAACTCAACAGCATTTCAAATGTCATGCATATTGCTGTACCACAGGATAATTTTTTATAAATTACCTGCATGTACCTCTCATGTCAACATAAGAGAAAAAGAGAAAATTGGACTTTGAAAGTTATGTTTTTAAGGTACAGTAGAGTATGGGTTATTTATTATTGCATTAGATAGTGAGTGATGGTGTTTATCATGTAGTGTGACACTACTATACTGAAAGAGTACAGTATACATCAATATTATCTGACTAAACATACTAGACAACATTTCAATGAAAAACAATGATCAGAAAAATTAGAAAATTTAATGTGGAATATTTTATCTGAACCAAATTTTTTCACAGAAAATAAGAAATGAAAAAAGACTGTGACCAAAGTGAGTATTCAGATTGCTGACTTGTTAGCCAAGTCAGAGTAGGCACTTGCAAATGGTGTATTAATTAGATTGTATTTTAAAAAAAATAATTAGATTGTATTTGATTGTGGCAGTTGAAGAAATGCACCTAGAGAAAATAAATCTGTTTCAGCCTTTTGGTGAGAATATTCCTTCAAAGAGTTGAAGATACAGGAAGCAACTTCAATACTCAGTTGAAAAATAAAGGAAATGATTTTCAGTGGTTTCCCTTGGTTCCTGATGAATTAACAGGTATCACCAATACTCAGTTGTTATTCATTTGAGGAATCAATACTGAGTCTGACACGACTAAAGAATTGGGGTCTGTGAACCTCCTGTGTGGGATATTATAGGAAAGAATATTTTCTTTCCAAACTGAAAAGTCACTCATTCAGTACAATCTGCAGTGGAATCTGCTGAGATATGTTACACTTAATGGTGGAAATAAATATGTGTGGAGCAGGAAGTGGCTTCTTCGGACAAATTCACCAAGCTTGTGAAATTTCTCAAACAAGAACTGCCCTAGATCTGTGTTTTCAATACTAAATAGCTTTGGAAGTTAGCTTTTGCTGTGGCCTTGATAATATCTCTTAATCAATTAAATCTAAAATTTCAAGGCAATACAGAGTTTATATGTGAAACATACTGCAGTGAAGTCATTTTGACAACTAATGTTTTCTTGAATCACAAATAATTTTAAGCTGCTTATACACATCATGTGCTGGCAAAAGTTAAAACAAGAGTCAAGATTTCTCTCTCCATACAAATTTGCAGCACGTGTATTTTTTGAGCTCAAACTACAGCTCTAGCAGCACTTTTTAGACCTCAATGCAAGTGGAGAGGAAACTTTATTATTTCAAAATACATTTAACTCTGCAACTGAAAATCTTTCACCTACCCTTCAGTTGGAAGTGATTAATCTGAAATGTAATGACATGCTAAAAGGCAAACATCAAAAGAAGAATCTAATAGAATTTTGTTAATGTATTTCAAGTTTTAAATATGATTAAAATCATATGCTAGTGGATTGATAACAGTATTTGGCAGTACTATCTCTGTGAAAAGACATTCTGAAAGATGAAATACATAAAATCTCATTACAGATACCATTAACAGATGAATATTTGCCATTGATTTTGATGATAGGGAATACTAACTTTGAACTCCATTTAACCGAAATGCTACACTCCTCCCCCCAAAAACAGAATTCCATTCTTTTCATTTGCAGTCCTGTGTCACAAAATATTACTTTGTAGTTCTCAAAATAATTTGTCTACTCTAGTATGAAATCATTATTATTATTATATTTTCATTTATCAATACAGAACTGTAGACTTTATCTTATTTTATTTTATAAGATAATATCCCTAATATTTTCTCTTAGCCCATAAATCTAAAAATATTTATTATCTGGATCCTTACAAAAGTAGTTTGCTGACTTCTGACCTAAGTGAAGTAAATTTAAATTCTGGTTCCATTAGCAGAATCCAGGGGGACCTGACGACAAAGAAGGTGTTGGAAGCCACAGACCATTGAATTTGGGATGGTCACTTGTCTTGAGAACTACAAGGAGAGAGATTGCTTCAAGACTCATAGCTAAGATTTTCTTCTCCCAAAAGAGAGCAGAGGCTAGCAGAAGGATGGATTCTCCTGTAGTCAGAATTAGCCAGAGATTTTTGAGAATCTTTGGCCACAAGACCCTTAGGGAAGATTGGAACAAAGTCAGATTTTTAGACTTGCACGAATAAAGAAATGTGACATTATTTTGCTTCCCAAAACTGCTAACACAAGACACTGACTATACATACATAGAAAAAATTCTGAAGGGTGCCCATCAACATGTTCCATAGGTTTCTCTGGGTCAGGGGGTTACAAGTTTTTCTACTTTTTTTTTTTTCTAATCCTTTTCCCCCTGATATTTCAACAGTAGATACTTTGGTGTTTTACTTTTTTACTTGTCTCTTATCTTTTTTCCCTGATGTTTCAATAGTAACTATATTTTATTTAAAATTCATACTTTTAGGATCCCTGGGTGGCGCAGTGGTTTAGCGCCTGCCTTTCGCCCAGGGCGCGATCCTGGAGACCCACGATCGAATCCCACGTCGGGCTCCCGGTGCATGGAGCCTGCTTCTCCCTCTGCCTGTGTCTCTGCCTCTCTCTCCCTCTCTCTCTCTGTGACTATTATAAATAAATTTAAAAAAAAATAAAAATAAAATAAAATTCATACTTTTAAACTTATTTCATTTTAAAGATATTTTCTTGTTTACTAATGTACCAAAGTCATCCTGGGAGAGGACAAATGTTTGCTATTTATTTTCAGATGACTTACAAGAAAAATATATTGTAGTTGAAAGAAAAGAAGATCTCTAGGCTAGCTATCCTGTTTTCTCTGAAAACATGTTCCTGCATTTTATTTCTTCAAGAAAACAAGATTTTGAAATATTAAAGTAATGTCCACTTAAAAACTTGGAAATAATGTTCTTAGGTAACTAAATATGCCCATATCATCAGCAAAGAATAAAAGGCACTATTGTTGCTAAAAGAAATCTGAGATTGCTTTATCCAGAAAAAAAAAAAAAAGTATATGTAAGGCAGTCTAAAAAAAAAAAAAGGAATTAACAGGCTTCTTGTCATGACATGAAAAACAAGAAAATTTTTTATAGAATGCAAATTTACTTTTGTGTACATTGGTAAAAATTGTCTTATATTTTAAAAATCCAATCCATTTACATGATCTCAGCTTGTTCACATCCTTGTAAGTTATGAATTCCTCTTAGATTATGATTTCACAATGTGCCAAATGCCTCACATGCTAAGACAATCATGTGCATGTAACTATGAGCCTGAGAAAGCATCAGGTTCTGAAAGAAATCAGTTGTCCTAGAGCCAAGGAAATCATACTGTCATGCTTCAGGATATTGAGACACTATCATTTTTCCTTCCAATGACTTTGTCTCCATAGAGTTATATATTTATAGGAAACTGTATGTTTGCTCTAAACAGATGTTTGTGTTTGTTTACTCTGTTGACATAGAGAACACTTAGAAATTTTGAATAATTTCAGTGTTAAGAGATGACATTGACCAATAGTGAGTAGCATTAAAGCATACTGTAGGTGCCTAATAAATAGCATGTATAAAGTCACAAATTTACTTTTTCTGAAACTAAGGTCCATTCTTCTTGTTTTCTTATTAGCTTCCAGTATTTTCAGAAAGAAATAAAAAAGGACTAGAGAAAATCAGAACAGAGACTATTAAAATAGTTTTTCACTTCATTTCCCCACATCTTAGAAAGGACTAAAGTCTTTATCAGACCAGTGTGAGAAGATTATGTCCTGTCTGAATGTAACCAGGCCAGGAAAATAACCACTTTCTGCTTAGTACTTGTTCGCAACTTCATAATCAAAAAGATGATATTTACCATTCCTAAGCTTTTCAAAGATTTGGAGGATAAAGGAAAACTTTTATAATAATCTCTTTAGAATAGATTTTCATGTGAAGGAAAGAGAGAATCACCAGTTTTCTCTTTGTCAGCATACCTCTGTGAGGTACATTAGGATTAAGTCTGCTCTAATCACCAGTTGTTGGCTGACAAAGGTGGGCTTTGAACTAATGAGTTCAAACATGGAGTTTGCTCATGTATGAAAAAAGAGAAAACAAGATCAAGTCAAAGTTAGTCTTTATCACTTGTCTGGCAATCAATTGTGGGCCTTCTGTGGAAAACCGTTTAACATACAAAATATCTACCTTGATATATTTTATAGAAACCCAAGGTGTGCATCGAAAACACCTGTCTTTGTTTAGCTGCTTGGTTTCCTAAGTTTTAAAAGTAGATCACTTTTTTTTTAAGTATATATATTTTTATCACATCTGATGTCATTATCCTACAATTAAGTCTTTCCTTTCTGTTATAAGGTACAATATAAAATCATGTAGTTGTCACAGAAAGGCTTTCTGAGGATAAGAAAAACATGCCAAATACTATTCACTTATTAAATAATTTTCTATACTTCATAAATACCTACGGACAGCTTATCCAATTATTTCCTGTAAGGGTAACTTTTAGAATATGAAGTTTAAATAGTCATTTACATTAAATAGTAAAGAGAAGGTTATCAATCTTAAGTAGCGTCAGCTTCCAATTGAACTTTAAGGTCAATTTGCCATAGTGGGAGCAGCCTTCCCCAGGTAGCATGAGAGACAAGGCTGTGAGTGGGGAACATAGAGGATAGGAGGCCCAGGAGAAGGAATCCCTTTTCTAAGGTGCATTTTGTTCAGTGTAGTCAAGGGGAGAGGGGTACAAAGCTGATAATCTGGACCCCTTGTTGTTGCTTTTTTTAAAAGATTTTTAAATTTATTTATTCATGAGACAGAGAGAGAGGTAGAGACATAAGTGGAAGAAGAAGCAGGGTCCCCGAAGGGAGCTTGATACAGAACTCGATCCAAGGACCCTGAGATGAGGACTTGAGCCAAAGGCAGACACTCAACCACTGAGCCACCCAGGTGCCCCATCTGGATCCCTCATAGTAGAAATTTGATGGGCAAAGTTCTTCTCAAAACTGGAATTGGTAAAGGCTTCTTTTATCTCTTCCTATATCTAATCAGTTACTAACTTCTGGTATTTTTACCTTAAAAATTACTCTAGGACACACTGAATAAATATATAACTGTATTAATACATGATGAATGAATAAATAAATGAAGGAAGGAAGGGATGAGGCACATCAATGAAAGCTTTTGAATCCTTATCTCTCGGGTGAGATGCGACATCCTCATTTCTGGGAGATCTGTCCAAACACAACAATGTACCAGTTGGTGAGTGGGCCCAGCAATCAGTGTACAATTCTGGAAAAGGGGAATGGTTTGAATCAGGCTTGGTATTGAGGTCTTCATCTGATGAACAGGAAGATACTTAGGAAAACTAGGACAGAAAAGAATGTTGAAACTCACAAACTAGTTAGTAAACACAATTTATCTCTGGCACACAAAGCATCCTGTCTTGTTGATGACATGATTTCATTTTAAGTACTACCCCCTGGTGAACTGAGCTTCCTAAAATACTTGTTGATCTACCATGATAATCTCTGTTGGTCTGTGTGTGGTCTCTAGAGGATAGAGTGGAAGGAAGTTTGGAGAAGGAAGAGGCAGGAAACATAAGGTAGAAACCAACCAAATCAATCCAATGTCAACCACTCTTCTTGTTTTACAATATCTTAGACTGTATTTTTTAATTATTATGCCATTATTATAATTATATTTTATAATTTATTAAACTTCTATGAAATTTATGTTGGCATCATTAAAACCTTTTTCTTTTTCTTTTCTTTCTTTCTTTCTTTTTTTTTTTTTGACATACAACTAATTTGTTGACCATTTAACCACACAAAAACTGCTGAGGGGCTGTCCTTTTTTAAAGTTCTTGAATTACCTTCCACTCAGCTGAAAGTGAGAAGAAATTATGGGAGGTGAAAAGTTAAGGGGTTTGGATAACTCAGATATACAACGAAGCATTTGGGTGCTTGTCAAGTTCAAGCCCCTTTTTAGTTTTTTATAATATTAGTTATAGAAAAATGTTCAGCTGCCAGGCAGGGCCTGGATATCTTTCATATTTCCATCAGCTGGAAATTAGAAAAAGAAATGCATTCCATATGAAACACATTATTGAAAGACAAATTATGTAGAAATAGTTTCTCAAATGTTATCTATTTTATATAGGAAGTACCTCTAAGAAAGGCAAAGCAAGTTTTGTTGACAGGGGAGGGGATTTGGGACACCTAATCTGACATGCATGATAATGTTCATTTTGGTTTATTCCACAGCCATGTGCTTTGCTAAAACTCTGCTTACCTTGATTTGGGGTTTCTCATCTTTTCCTTTTCCTGGCTTGGCTTTAGCTTTTAAACTAAAAATAAAAATAAATGAAAGCAGAGAACAATTTTTACAAGCAAGTGTCTTACAAGAAATAACTGTAGTCTCATAAAGTTTTATCTTTTTTGATTTGTTGCAATTTGAGATGTAATAAAAACGTAAGGCAAGGTTTAACATCATGTCCCTAAGTCTAAATATAGTACTTTCCTAACTACCTTCATCAATGGAACTCACGAACTTTTAAATTTGAGTATGCCAAGATTTTTAGTGCCGCCAGCATATGCTAGGATTCTCCTTACAGGTTTTTCAGAGGGATAGAGACTGCACGTAGGAAAGTTGGCATCACTTCTATTGTTACCACATTAGATAATGTGTGACAGTGTCTAATTTTTCAACAAAAACCGTTTCAACAGATACCAGATTTGAAGATAATCTACTAAAATGTAAAGTTCAATATTCTGTATCAGATAAATTATACACAAAATTTTGACTTAAAAAGGTATAACATTTTAGCTTCAAATATATTTTATAAGCTAAGATTTAAACATATTTGGGTACTTCATATCAGATAATATAAAACAGTATACCGAGTTTGAATTTTTCCAAGTAAACATGTACTCTGCAAACACTAAACTAACAAGATCATGTTCTCTTTCCTCCAAATGTATTATGTTTTTAAATCAAAGACTTATTTTAAAAAAATAATACTCTTTCTCATGTGGAGGGAAAATTTGTAATCATTCTTATGTGGCAATACTAGGACAGTAATATTAGAAATCTTAACATGTCAGCCTAATGTTTAGTGATTTTGTAAAAGTTCTATGCAGTATCTACTTCACAAACATTTCTGTAAAGAGACTAATTTTTAAATCGAAAAAATCTTCCTTGTATATTAGGGAGAAATTGAATGGCCTATGAAACTTGTTAGGTCTTACGAAACTAGCAGTTTCTTGGCTAACAAACAATATGCCACTCCAGGCCATTCCTTCCAACTGACTCACTAAGTCAGAGGCAAAGCATGGCGTCTAAATGCCAATGAAGACATGGCCCTTATTTTCATGATACAGTTTCATATTTTGGATATTCTCATTCTAGTGAAAATCAAATCATGTCTATTTATCACAATCTGGGAGTTCCTTGTGTGTAAATACTGCATCTTATTTCCCTTTGTATCTCCCCAGGCATCTCTATAGCAGCAGGGGCTAATCCAGTGTTTACTGAATTGAGTTAATCTAAGGTGGGCTATTTTCCTCTTCTAGTAATTGTGACTTCTACACTGTTGGGTTTGAGTTTTTTGTTTTTTGTTTTGTTTTGTTTTGTTTTTTTGGTGTGTCCCTGGGTTAGACCATCACTCACTGATTTTTGCCCTACTTAACAGGAGCAGCTTACTAATAAAAAGTTGCGTCTTCGATTTTCAGGCTGAAGTAAATAAACAGCAAAATTTTGGAAAATGCCAGGAAGGGGTAGGAGGCAGCAGGAATGTGCTGTCAGGGATTTTTCTGTCCACTGGGGGATTTGGTGCAGTGGAAGAAAACACAGGTTTAAAAGTAAAATGAGATCATTTTCGAACTCCTGACATTTTCCAGAAGTGGCAGCTTTTTACTGAGCTTCGGTTTATCATCTGTGAAATGGGAAGAACAAGGTTTAACCTTTGGAATGTCAAGAAGAGAAAATAAGATGTTACATGTAAAGCATTCAGGATAACACCAAACACAAAAATGGTCACTATTAAAATTTGAATCAGAAGGATTATGGTGTGACAACATAAGAAATTTCTTTTTAGGACACATTCCTAGATAGAAATGACTCAAACTGTGAAAAAGATTTTGAAGTGCTTCCTCTTAATTCAACAATATATGAAGAAGGCTGACCTCATCCAGAGAATTCACCTGCCAATGAGGAGACAGCCAAGTGCTCCAGCATTACAGAGGGCAACTCCCTGCCCCTCCCTGGGTTGGCAGTCTGTGTTGGAGGCTACATATCTGACAAACATGGTAGAAACAAGCAGCATCCTTTAGGATCAATCAATAAGGCTAAGAGTCCTTAGCAATCTCTATGATAAGACAAAGAATCACACATTGGCTTGTAAAACAAAATCCAACCATAAAAGAAAATGATACCGTATCAACAAAAATGAAAAGACAGACAATGGAAGTTGAATACTAAACTAAAGGAAATCTTAAAGTATAATTAAATATTAAAGGCATCTCACTTCTGGGAGGTGGAACTTAATCTCCTCCTCTACCCCATGGTAAATGTGAGCTGCACTTAATGATTTACTTCCAAGTAATAGGATATGGAAAGATGGGCAGTAATTTTACAGCAGAAAAAACTGACAAAAACTACTTCAGCCAGGTGATAAAGGTTAACACCGCCAATGAGAACTCAAGTCAATAGCACATAACCCTGACAAAATGTAATAAAGAAGGGCAGTTCACCTCTGTGTACTCTTGCCTGAAACTCATAAGTCCAGTCTAACCATAAGAAAAACCTCAGACATACTCAACTTGAGTGGAAGTCTACAAAATACTTTATTACTGTTTCTTAGAGCTGTCAATCGCTTCTTGGCCTTTTGGCTAAGATCAAGTGTAGTATCTTAGAGCTGTCGAGATTGTAAAAAACAAGGAAAGAATGAGAAACTGTCACAGACTAGGGAACACAACTAAGTATCATGTCTTATGTTGGATGAGATCCTGGAAGAGAAAAAGGACATTAGTGAAAACACTTGTGAAATCTGAATAAATCCTAAGGTTTACTTAGTAGAAATGTACCAGTGTTGGTTTCTTAGTGTGGCCGATGTATTCTGGTAACATAAGATTTTAAAAATAGGAAAAACTGCAGGAGGGATATTATTTCTACAATTTTTTAAATAAATCTAAAACTATTCTAATTTTTTAAAAGATTGTTTTAAAAGAGGAAAAATATTTATCAATCAGTTTTTTTCATATGTTGAAAATTTTGCAATCCATAATTGTTTATGACTGTCATGGCAAACATGAAGAGAGAGTAGTATCAAGTTATAGGAAGCTAAACCTTAGAAATACAAATAGTGGAAGACTTTAACACTCCTTTCACAGGTTTGATCTCAAATAGGCAAAACTAAAGATGAAGATAATTATAATAAAATACTTAATGCAGTTGAATTAGAGTACCATATCCATATTAAGGTCCGCACAATAGTTAATCATATATAAGGACTTAAAGAAAACTATATAGTCCCAAAATTTGGGAGTGAACAGACCAAAGTAGTTGGCTATAATAAAATTATACCACATACACAAAAATGAATGACAAACCACCAAAAGCACAAAAAAACATTTTTCAGGTTTTGTTTGTTTGTTTAGGGGGAGTGGTAAAGGGAGAGGGAGAGAGAGAATTTTAACCAGATTTCACATCCGATGCAAGGCTCAATCTCACAACCCTGAGATCACAACCTAAGCAGGAGTCAAGAGTGGGATGATTAATTGACTGAGCCCTCCTGGTGCCCCATTTTTCACATTTTAAAATATTCTCTGATGAAAAAATAAATAAATAAAATAAAATAAAATAAAATAAAATAAAATATTCTCTGATGAAAAAAAGATAAAAGTATCAAACACTTGATACACAGGTTATTTTGAAAATAAAAACAATAGGAGCTTTGTATATCAAAACTTAGACGATGTGGCCAGAGGAGCACTTAAACAAGAATTCTATTTTAATTATACAATGTTTTTAATATTGAAAAGAGACTGAAAGAATGCAAATGTATTCAATTCAAAGTCAGGGGGGAAATAAAAAATAAATCCTAGGAAAGAAAGATATATATATATATATATATATATATATATATATATATATATATATACAGAAATCCAGCATTTGAAAATTAGGAGATAGTAGAATTAATAAACAAACTCAGGATGTGAATCTTTAAGGAAAAAATGTAAATGTAAAGATAATTTTACTTAAAAAGTAAGGTGAAAACAGAAAATTAGAAATGAAGAGAGGGACAAACAATGAAATATGAGCAATTACTATAGAGATCTTTATGGGTGCAAACAGCTCAATATAATGAAAGATTTTCTACACAACACAAGTTACTTAAATTCACTTAAATAGCCATGTTATAATGTGAACAATCTATAAATTTGCTGCATAGAATATCAGTAGGTTTCCTATATGTGATTCCACCTTTCCTTCTGTGCTGTACTAAGCCTGAGGTTCTAGGACTAAGTGTCTGACATGAAGGTGAGTGGGGCTGGTCTTTGCCTATGGTCATGGACCAAAGAAGACCTGGACCTAAATAGTTGCTGGCACAGGTGCTCTCTGAAGTACCAAGTCCATGAGAACAAAAACTGGGTGCAAATAAAAGAGTATATGATATATAAAAGATAAAATGGAGCTGAGATTTAGCTTGGCTAAGCCAAGAAAGATGGTCAAGGAGAGACCAACCCACGGGTAAAGTATGAGCTATTAACAGCTCAAGCCAATTCACAACTGGAGGTCACTATCAGTTAAAAGGTAATTTTCATAAATTATTTTAATTCAAGGAAAAATCTCAAGGGCAAGAAATAGATTTTTCTAAATTGATGTTTCAAAGAAGAACAGAGAAAATATAGCTTACATCTTTAGCTTGCAAACACCACAATACATCCAACTGGGTTAAATGTGTGTATGCATAAATGAATACATGTGCATGCACATACAATAATAGGAGAGCACTTAAATGAATATCTGACATGATTCTCTAAGCATTAAAGCGATAAATTAACAAAAGATCCATATGCTCGTTATGTACATTTTGATGTCTGCATTCATATACATTCAATAAGTATTTGAGTCCTTACTGATTGCCAGGCACTTAGAAATACAAAGATAAGCAAAAACACATAAAGCCCTGCCTTCATAGAGTTTATAATCTAGTGTGTATAGGAAGGTCGGGGGAAGAGAAGTATCAAATATGAATTAAAGAATTATAGAACAAATATAAAATTAAAATTATGATAGGATAGTTCAAGGAGTGCATGCTTCTGTGATAGGATAAAATACGGGGATTTGATCTAAATTGTGAGCTCAAGAAAGGCCTTCCCAGAGAAGCAGTGATTGAACTGATCTCTGAAAGATGAGGAGGAAATATGTCAGTGAACTAGGAATAGTCCCTAAGAATATATTCAGCCCTTCCTTTGCTCTTACTATGCCCACTCTTTTTTTTGGGGGGGGGGATTTGGCTCGATTTATTGATCATATTTACATCTATTGCGTTAGTAAGGAGGCGCCAGGGGCTGAGCCTCAGACATCATTTCTGCTCCCAAGTTTGAGGACCAGGGGATGTCTGGGTCTTATTGTCGGAGAGATCTGAGCTGCAGAGATTATTTTTCTCATTCCTTCCCTCATGGCCTTGGATAACCTTCACTCCAGAGATTCTGGGCTCAGGGATTCCCTCCTCAACTCAAGGTACAAGCACTGTGATTGGGTGGACAGGCAAGGCTGAAGTATGTCCTGGTAAGCACAAGCTGACCCAATCCATCTTCCTTCCACTGATCTTTCTCTCTTTTCCACTTGCCCCACACTGGGCAGAGCCTGGCTTGGTGAACATTTTTCCCTAGATGAAGGCCCTTAACTGCTGGACCATAGCCAGCTTCCCTTAAAGGCAGGAATCTAAGCACCATCATGTTCTGTACTGGACAGCTTCCCTATCCTGGCCTTTCTATGAAAAACAAACAGTTTTTTTGGTGAAGGAAAAGAAGCAGCAGGTGGACATGATACATTTGAGTACTAAGAATATTGAAGCAGTAATCTAATTGAAAAATAGAAAAAATTAATACATTAATCAAAGATATTTTTACAAATCCAACCATGAGAGTTAGGAAAGATGAGGGTATTTGGAGCTGGAGTATTCTCCAGCTTCATCTGGAGAAGCAGGTGGTAGTCGTACAAAGCATTATAAGACAAGTTAAAAATATTTATTTTACCTTATAAGTAATAGGAAAGCAGAGTTATGTGAGAGGTGGGATGAGGAATGTGAGGTGGGAAATACAATCAGGTTTTATACTGAAAATAATGATCTGACTTCAGTGGGAAAAATGGAAGATTAGTTAGGAAGATACTACTGTAGGCAGGAAGGTATAGCAGTATGAATGTAGGTTGTTGCTGTGAAGATGGAAAAAAATTTAAGAAAGCAAGAGAAATATAAATAGTGCAGTTGACAAGGTCTTTTGATAGTTGAGAAACTGAGATCATGTGTTTGGCTTTAGACATGTTGAGCATGAAGGGTCCATTTACTATTGCTATGAAACAACCCTAAAGTTTAAGGATGTGAAAAATATTTTCTTTTGTGCATAGATTTAGTAATTTTGTGCATGTGGATTAGTAATTCACATGAGCCACAAAAAAGATGGCTTGTTATTGGTCTACGACAAGTGGGAAGACTTTGAAGCTGGAATGGACTCTATAGCTGAAGGCTGTAATCTTCTAGAGATTTCTTCACTCAATGTATCTAATAGTTATGTGATCAGCTAGGAGCTCAGCAGAAGCCATTGGCCAGAGTGCTTGTGTATTGGTCTTATCAGTTGGCTAAGCTTTCTCACAGCATGGTAGCTTCAGTGCAGTCAGACTTCTTACAAGATTACACGACACAGAGCTCCAAAGAGAATCTTCTAGTAAACAAGGTGGAAACTTCATCACCCTTCTGCCATTGGTTATAAGCAAATCCCAAGTCCATCCAAATTCAAAGGGAAGAAACATAGATCTACCTCATCATGGAAAGAATGCCAAATAATGTATGGCCCCATATTATTTATATTCTTCCCACGTACAAAATACATTTACAACCTTCCAAAACACTTGACAAGTATTTTTGCATGATGGCATCAGGTTTAGTCTCAAAACCTAAATCCTCTAAATCAGATCCAGATGTAGAGGAGTCTCCTCAAGTATACTTCCTTGGGTACAACTCCAGGAACAGAGTTCCTCTCAATTAAACTTCTATGAAGTAAAGACACAAGCTATATACCTCCTATATTAGTCAGGGTTCTCCAGAGAAACAGAACTAATAGGAGCATATATGTATAGGAATGTTCAGAAGTTCCAAAGGCCTCTCTTAACTTTGTTCTGTTTTTCTTTTAGGTCAAGCTGACATGGTGTTTTTTAAAACTATGGGCCTCCTTCTCATCAATTCACTGTCCACTATTAGATAAAAAGCATGCCAACACATGATAATTTTCAAGATAGTCCCTCTCTTCCTTGGGTTCCCTGGGCTGGAAAGGTAAGTCTGTGAGTCATCAATGTAATAGGTAGTAATTGCAGCCAAACGTGTGGGTGAATCTGCTTACAGTGACAGAGTAAGTAGAGATCAAGGAGTGCTTATGACCAAACCTATGCTGTCAAAGAAAAAATATTAACAAAATTAAAAGGTAAAGGCAATGGGCATTTGTATTTATAATAAGTAGAATGGACCAAGGTTTGATAGACTTAATATATAAAAGATTCTTTTTAAAATAATTAATTATTAAAATTATGAATACCTAAGAAGAAAAAAATACCTAAGAAAATCTCTCTCTCCAGACAGTGAAATACAAATATCTTGGACAAGCTATCAGTGAAAATAAATAAAAACAAATAAAAACAAAATTATATTTAAAAAAAACAGTCAAATTGAAAGACTCTTGAAGCGTTTGAACTCAAAGTCAGGAAGGGTAAGGTCAGGTCATCACTCATATATACTGGGGCTGTATTTTGGTACTAGAGGGCAGTGTTTGGGCAATATAGAGGATAAGTATTAGAAAATTCATTTACTTAGCAATTCCATTCCTAGAAAATAAATTTAGAGAAGTGGTTAAATATTGTGTGTGGCAATGTGCATCGACACACCATTTTCATACAGGAATGATAGTTGAAGCATCATTTTTAATAAAGGAAAAACAGAAGTGGTCAACATTTCCAACAATAGAGGAATGGTTAAGTAAATTATGAGATGTACACAGGATTAAGAACTAAAAAGCTAATAATAATTATGCTTTAATAAAATAGATTACAATATGATGGTAATTGAGGAAAGCAATAAAATAGTATAAAATATGATTCCAATTTAGTTTAAAAATAAATGTATTAGAATTCAGAAGGAAATATATCAAAATGTTAACACCATTTATCTCTGTGTGATGCAATTATGGATTTTTATTTTCTCCTTTATTCTATCTAGTTTTCTTTTTCATTTTCCCACAATAAGCATGAATTACTTTAAGCAACAGAAAACAATAAAAATAATAAAAGTGAGCTTAAAAGATGTGGTACTTAAAGGCTTTTCTTTGAGCAATCGCACAAGAAAAGACTAAGTGCTTAGTAATAAAGGCCCCGAGGAAAAAGTGGACATCCCAGCACAGACGGCAGGATAAAAATGCAATATGGGGAGCACAGAAAAAGATTCAGACTGAATCAAAACAGAGACAATTCCCTTAGGTGGGTGGTTTTCTAAAAATTTGGCACAGAAACCACTTAGCCATACTCGATCTTGCCCAGAAGCATTAAAAGAAAAACAAACAGAGCTGCTGTGGCTGAAGACAGAGACAGAGCCTGGAGCTGTGCTGCCTGCCACCCTTGATCCATGCTCACGCCTTGCCTTACCCCCCACCCCCCAGCAAGCTCTGCAGAAGAATAAGATGTAAGAAACGCAGTTTGAAAATCAAGAAAGTCATCTTATGTTCAGGTTTATCGTCCGCCACTCTGATAAAGATGAGCTGGAAATGATCAGAATTCACCCTGTAATCTTCATGATTCGAGATCTTACAATGTAAGAAAACATGCAATTCTCCTGACAGGATAGGTTGGTTCACTGATTCTCCCCAAATGCACTGGCCCACATCTGCCTTAAAACCCTCATTTAAAATATCATGCGAGGTATTAACATCTAGGGGTGCTTGGCCTCGAAATACTGTACTTGATCTTCTGAGTTATCCAGAGTAGGAAAAACAGAAAAGACAAATAAGAGTGCATCTAAAATGGGCCGTGGCACTGAGGGGCAGCTTTGGCTTGATCACCCTCCACCATGCTTAACACCAAAAGGAAAAGAGGGGCCCAGAGACAACTGAAACATTTGGACAGATCTTACTGAGTCTACTCAGAACTTCTCAGAGGTTGCAGCAGGTTGTCTTTTCTCACAAGAGCGCCAGTGGCTGCAGTGAAGATGAATGGGGACTTTATTTTCTCACTGCAAGAGAAACAGTAGCACAAAACACATTCTAGAAACTATACTGCCCAATGTATAACCATCAACCGCATGAAGCTTTAAGCTCTTAAAAGGTGGCTGGTCTGAGCTGAGACATATACTAAGTGTAAAGTGCACATCAGATTGCAAGGACTTAGTACCAAAAAGGAATATAAACTACCTCGTTAATAATTTTCACCTTAATTATATATTGAAATGTATGGTTTTGGTATTTTAAGTTAAATAAAATACACAACTAAAAGTATTTTCATGCCTTACTCTTCTTTTTTTTTTTTTAATGTGACTACTAGAAAATTTAAAATTACTTATGTGGCTCACATTTATGGCTGGCATTAAATTTCTACTGGACAGTACGTTATAGAACAAACTGTTATAGAACAAACAGAATTGGGGCTGAGGCTGTTAGTCCCACTGGTCTTGCTTGGGATTTTTTGGTGGGGAGAGGGGAGGGTTCCTTGTTTTACGGATGAAGGGAGAGAAAACAACTCTGTCCTTTTGAGTCCTTGATGTATCAATTGGGGTTTCAGTTTCTTTGTGGAAGCAGGAAATACCAGTTGCATTCCACAATAAATGAGGGAGATGTGGACTAACCCAAAAATGCACCCAGAATGAGCTTTCTGTTGGCCTGTACAATGGTTAGAAACTGTGTTAAGTCCGTTGGTCAATCTGGTTCTGTTTTGCTGCTAGTATTAAAAGGAGGAAGTTATTAAACAGACTCTGATTTAAAAAATGAGTATTGACTATCAAAATGAGCTTGGGAATACTCTCTATAGTGAGAGCTGGTCTTAACTTTTATTTAGGGCTATGTCCTCTTATATGTAGGTGTAAACCTTCATGCACAATGCTTTTCTCTGAAATTAAACATAAATCTCCTGAAACCCATGGATTCTTGCCTAACACTAAGTTATAGATTTCTCCAAGAACATCTTCATTCATCATTTAAACATATTGCACAGTCTGAGTAACATAATAGTAGATTCTAAGATGCAGTTTACATTACACAGTCCCATACTTTCAAGGGCCTTAGTACTTTTATTCATTTATTCCACAGATATTTATTGAGCACTTACTGTGTGCCAGGCACTCTGCCAGGCGTTAGGGATGCCATGGGAATGATAAATAGGACAAGAACACCGACCTCTAGAAATTACAGTTGAGTGTAGAGGGTAGACATTTATCAAACAATCACATGTGAGAGTTCTGAGAAGCAAGAAACAGGGAGAATTCACAGCTTTGAGGGGAAATGAGTTGTAGATGGAAGGAGGTATAGTTCTTCCAAATATAATGGGAAGAGTAATGCCCTCAATCTGAATAGCTACAAAAGGAGCCAATGTGCTTAGCATCAAGTATGCGAGGGGAGAGCAAACGTAGATGGGATGCCTAATATATCCCAGCTACATAATCTAGACATAAAATCATTCTTTATTTAGACATGGCCAACTACTCAAAGCAAGATTTAATTTCACAGAACGGCCAGGAATTAAGAGTAAACTCATGCATCAGTGCTGAATTGCAGGTTGGTGGGGGGCATACTCAGCCCATAACAGCAGAAGGAAACATTTGGCGGTAGAGACAGGCTTGTCATTACCATCTAGGAAATCCATTATGTACCAACACTGAACTTCCATACTTGCTAAGACTCTTTAGTGGGTCTAAATACCACTGCAGAAATTGAAACATAGGTCAAGATGGATGTCCAGTGACTAAGCATGCAGAATGTGGGGGAGTGGGGCATGGGAAGGGAGAAGGATGATGAACCGTAAGATAAAAACCCAGCCATGGGACCTTTGCTTTCAGGAATATTCAGGAACAATGTTGACCTGGAGAACATTGTGGAAGTCCAGTGGCTTCCATGATCCGGGTTATATGTGTAAATGTGATAATTGCTAGAGCCCTATGACCGACCAAGGTCAGTCTCTGAGGGATGTTGCTTAATACTAACTTCCCCAGTTTGGAAGGAAACATAGGGACGGGGAGTCCCTAGTTTTTTCTGCTGTAAGTCAGTATCGGCCCCAAGTGATTTTGATACACTTTTAAAAATACTGCTATATGTTTAAATATCTCCTAGACAGATATATTTTTGTGTGTACAGTTGAGTGAAGGACTGGATTAGGAATATATACTTCACAGGAGACTCTTTCTGGGGATTCTGATATGTACTCAACCCTAGAAAAGTACAGTTGTTTTAGGGGCTGATAGGGAGACAATGACTCACAATCTTGTCACCATTAAAACTTGGGAAGGCAACAATAGAGAAAAAGCAATGACCAGCAGAAGACATAAATGATTCTGATCAAATCTGTAAGAAGGAGATGGTACTTCAAATAGGCTATTTTTAAAAAGATTTTTTATTTGTTCATGAGAGACACAGAGAGAGAGGCAGAGACATTGGTAGAGGGAGAAGCAGGCTCCCCACAGGGAGCCTGATGCAGGACTCGATCTCAGGACTCTGGGATCACACCGTGAGTTGAAGGCAGAAGCTCAACCACTGAGCCACCCAGGTGTCCCTTTTGAGATGTCTTTGGTGCAAAAGGTGGTTTTTTGTTTTTCACATTTTTTAAAGTTTAATTTGCCAACGTATAGTATAACATCCAGCGCTCATCCCATCAAGTGCCCTCCTTAATGTCCATCACCCAGTTACTCCATCCCCCCAGCCACTTCCCCTTCTGCAACCCCTTGTTTGTTTTCCAGAGTTAGGAGTCTCTCATGGTCTGTCTTCCTCTCTAATTTTTCCCACTCAGTTCCCCTCCTTTCCCCTATAGTCCCTTTCACTATTTCTTATATTCCAGGTATGAGTGAAACCATATGATGATTGTCCTTCTTCGACTGACTTATTTCATTCAGCATAATACCCTCCAGTTCCAACCACATCAAAGCAAATTGTGGGGATTTGTCCTTTCTGATGGCTGAGTAATATTCCATTATATGAATATCCAATCATCTGTCAAAGGACATCTCAGCTCCTTCCACAGTTTGACTATTGTGGACATTGCTGCTGTGAACATTGGGGTGCAGGTGTCCTGGCATTTCACTACATCAGTATCTTTGGGGTAAATACCCAATAGTACAATTGCTGGGTCATAGGGTAGCTCTGTTTCTAACCTCTTGAGGGATCTCCACACTGTTTTCCAGGGTGGCTGCACCAGTTTGCATTCCCACCAACAGTGCAAGAGGGTTCCCCTTTCTCCACATCCTCTAACACTTGTTGTTTCCTGTCTTGTTAATTTTTTCCATTCTCACTGGTGTAAAGTTGGTATCTCATTGTGGTTTTGATTTGTATTTCCCTGATGGCAAGTGATGCGGAGCATTTTCTCATGTGCGTGTTGGCCATGTGTAGGTCTTCTTTAAATAGGCTTTGAAAGAGAATCATGATTTACAAAGTTGAAGGTGACAAGAATTCCATGTGTAATAGGTATATAGTCATTTAAATGTAGATAAAATTTGTGATACCTGATATATGAATATATTTATAATATAAAATATACAAAGAGTTTAGTTTTAATATGTAAATCAATACTGTATTGGTAATATTGACAAGAATATAAAATATATTAATTTTATTCTCTATTTTCTAAACCTTATATATCTTGCTTACTAAGTATTCAAATTAGAGTAAAAATCATACATCAAGTCATTCTAATGCTAATAAAATCTTTAATGTAATCTTTGATTGATAGATCTATCACTAGTTAAATGACGCTTCTTTCTTAGGTGAGATTTTACATATTAAATTATTCCGAAGACTTCTTCACTAAAGTGAAGGTCATTAGGTGGCTGGGGATGTGATGAGGCACCTGTGGAGATTCTTCTTGTTTCCCCAACCAATTTCAACTCTATCTATCTCTCTTCAACCACCATCTGATAGCAAAAGGCACTGGCCCTTTGTCATGACCTCCTTGACCTAAGTTGCAAGCTGAAGTGAGAGGGGAAGAGGATGAGGTTAAAAGAGAAGGGTGTATTAATCACGTTTGTAGCTTCTGCAAACTTGACGGTTTAACAACTGCCCTAAGTTCACATGCCAGACACCCCTTGTCCCAGACAACATGACAATGGGGCTGAGTTCCCTTGTCTTGTCTTTCTGTGCTCCCCTACCCCTCAAGAGGAGTCCTCCTCCCAGAGGTGTGCTTTTCAAATACAAACCAACCAATTCAGAGGCTACACCCACTATCACCTCCCTCATCAGGCTCTCACTCTGGGCAACTGTACACACCAGCCTACTCACCACAGGGCCAGACGTGAGAGAGCTAAGGACAGCTCCTATGCTCCAAAGTCCACTGAAATTATTCAAAGTAGCCAATCCTGCTTTCCCTGCCTTGCCTGTTCCTTCTTGTGGAAACCATGATAAAGGCTTTTACCCATAGTTCTCCTCCTTCCCTCTGCCTCCTAACCCTGGTGCTTCCCTGTGTGGCCCCCAATGGCATGACATGTATTCCCTCCCTTGGAATCTGCATATAATAGACTGTCTTTTCAATGGCAACTGTATCTTAATCTGTTGGCCTTACCAGACCTCAATAATAAAAAATCCTATTAAAATGAGGGGGATGCAGGAAGAAGGGATGAGGGGGTTAGTTACTGGTTAATTCTACTTACTTGAGTTAAGAATCTGCATATTTTGTCTGTTTTGTTCCACCAAAGCAGGGCAAGAGGGTGGCCTCCTTTCAAAGTCCAGTCAGGAAACAAAGGGTGCTGGTGGGGAGACACCTGGTTGAAGCGCAGTTAACAAACAGGACAAAAGCAGGAAGGGAAACAGAGGAAAATAGAAGCGAATGGCAACTGCTGCCAGGCTGAGCAAGTAACCGTGCTTAGAAGAGCTGCAGAAGCAACTGGGTGGAGTGAGAGGGGTGCGGGGTAAGAGGAGGTTTCTTCTTTGGGAGAACTGGCCACACACAGTGGGGAGGAGGCCCTCACTGCCACCTCTCGCTGACACATTCTTTGGGTCTTTAAAAAGGGATCCCAGGAAGATGTTCTCCTCATAAACTTTCTCACATTGTTCAGGGATGGTCAGTACTTCCCAGGGGAAAGTTTTCCACTAACGCAAAGTTTCCCAATCATACCTGAACAAACACAACGGGAACATTAAGCCCCACGTGTGCCTCAGGTTTGTCCCAAACTCTTCAGCCATTATCAGATTTCTCCCAAACGTGTCTGTGTGGGTCTCCTTCCAGCCAAGGACATTTGAACCCGAAAGAAATTCCTGAAAAACCTGAAACAAATAACAGAATTGCCTCAGCAGGTCTCCCCATGCTATGCTCCAGTGCCCACACAAACAAACAAAATATGTAGCAATCATAGTGGTGTATGGTTTCTGAGGAAAAACCACACATACTAGAATTCATTAATTAATTATAGAGCTTATCACGCTTACCATTAGACCATTTACCAAGTGGTAGAAAAAGTTTCCAATATTTGGTGAGTAGTACTGCTGATTGATGAGTGCTCCCTGAGGATAAACCCATAAACCCTGGTTTATTATATTTCAGACAGACAGACTCAGCACTCCGAAGAAGAGCAAATTTTGTAAGCCCAGTGAAAGATATTTTAAATAAAAGATTCATACATGCATATAAATACATAAGCCAGAGGGGCCTGGGTAGCACAGCAGGTTAAGCATCTGGCTTCGGCTCAGGTCATGATCCTGATGGAGCCCCGCATTGGGCCCCCTGCTCAATGGGGAGCCTGCTTCTCCCTCTCCCTCTGCTGCTCCCCCTGCTTGTGCCCTCTCTCTCTCTCTCTCTGTCAAATAAATAAATAGAATCTTAAAATAAAGAAATACATACTTACATACATCAGCAAATTGTGTGTCTACACACACAGGCATGCATACACACTAAAATGACACTATTTTAAATATATCCAGTATTTCTGAACATAGAAATCTTTCTTTTCACAGATTTGCAGTTTAGCAGTCCCAGCAGTGAAGGTTCTCTGTGCCAATGGGAATACTCTCCCTTGCAGCATGAAAAGGCTCTTTGTTTCCGTGTTCTTATGCTACTTTCCCATTCAGTATGTTGTGGAGTACCACAGTTATTCTCCGCTCTGTCACAAATAAAACGGTGCATCAGGAAATTAGTAGAATTGCTAGAAAAGGAGAGAAGGATTTTAAATAAGCTGTGCACTATAACATTCTGGATTTGCTTCTTTATGGTGAAGTCAAGTTCATATCTTCAAAATAATGAGAATCTCTGAATGTTGACAGCATACTTTGAGTTCCTCTACTACATTAAGTCCAGTTACACAATTCCTTGGGGACTTCCAGACCATTCTAGAAAGGGTTTCATAATGCATAAGAACAGTGCCTACAGCAGGGTAGGAGACTTCTGTTCCCCACTCCCTTACACCCTTTATTTGGTAACAGTACCATGATGTATTTTTGGGGAACCTCTCCACTCTTGCTCTAAGTCCATGTACTTTAGGTGGGGCTACTTTTGCACCCTGGCTGTAGAAGTGAACTCATGACCCCAAGCCAAACTGATAATATTCAATCTCAGGACATTAACTAGAACTTTTATAAGAGATTCTTTCTTTTAAATTGCCAAATTTGGGACACTTGGGTGGCTCAGTTGGTTAAGCATCCAACTCTTGCTTTCAGCTCAGGTCATGATCTCAGGGTCATGAATTCAAGTCCTGCACTGGGCTCCATGCTGGGTGTGAATCCTACTTTAAAAAATATAAATAAATAAAGTTGCCAAACTGGTGAAACATAAGTCTGATGTGTTGGGTGAATATTTTTGCCCTAATTTTGAAAGTGCTTCAGAAGGGACCCAACACACAGGAAAGAAAGCAGAGTCAACGATAGTGAAGTAGACATGGTGATGTGCCACTTAGGTCTTTCTTAAGTCTCTTTTGCCACTGATTGCCTAGCTGCAAGGAGTGTGGTCAGCAGATGGCTTCCAGCTGTCAGCTTCTTCAGAGTCTGCCTCAGCTACGAAAAGATGACTCATCTGAAGTCATGCCCATCCTGGGTAAGCCCACATTAATGATTGAACAAGGTCAGGTATCAAGCCTGGCCATTTTGACGGACCTTGGGAAAGATGCCATTGTCATTATTTAATACAGAGCTCCTCATTAGGTTGGCTGCAGTTTTATAGGGCCTGCCTCATAGTTTTTCTTCTCCCTCTCCCTTTCCTTTCACAGGTTTTGATCCCTAATAAACAGCTCCCACTTTGAGCTGCATCTCAGTGTCTGTTTCTGGAAAACTCTGCCTGTGATAGGTAGAAAAAAACAGATGACTGATACATTATTTGAGAAACCAGGTGTGGCTGAAATAAGTTTCTCCAGACTTACAATATATTGAGTCAGTAAAGTCTCTAGAACTGAGAGATTCTTGACAAAAGCAGGCTTTATATACCATAGCCCAAAGATTTCATGGGAAATTTTGAATCTATCTATTTGTACTTGGATATTTCCTGTTTTTGCATTTCTAACCACCAACTCCCTCATTCTCTTCAAACTAATCTGGTAATCCATCTTAATCTTCTCAGGTTTATGAGAAATGAGATCTTGCCACCCAAATTACTGAGGACTACAGAAATCACTAATGAAGGAGAAGGACTTGAGTCTAGAAATTTCTTAGTCCAAAGCCTATTGTGGGCAACAAGGAAAAAACCTATTTAAGAAAGGAGAATAAGTTTGTTCCTAAGGTAAGAAAACTAATAGGCCTGGTTATTGAGAGCCAAGAAAGGCAGAGATGGAGGAAATGAGATAATGAGCTAATATTCATCCCTAATTTACATTTGCTTTCATGCATAGCTTTTGTCTGTCTTTCCATTTTGTCCTACGGGGCTCTATTCTACTAAGTGCAGACTTTATACTTCCTCAAAACATTTTCTCAGCTCTAGTTTTATTAAAAATCTGCTTATAAGGGTGCCTAGGTGGTGCAGAAGTTAAGTGTCCAACTCTTGGTGTCAGCTTAGGTCATGATCTCAGGGTCATTAGATAGAGCCCCACATTGGCCTCCACATTCAGTGCAGAGTCTGCTTAAGACTCTCTCTCCTTTTCCCTCTGCCTCTCCCACCCTGTGCTCACACACACAATCTCTCTCTCAAATAAATAAATACATTTTTAAAATGTGCTTATTTAATAATAACACAATGCTATCCTGTACCATTTTCTATGTAATGTTCACTTCACTGACACACTTAGACATTAGCAAAGGAGCCCCAACTTACGCACTAAATATTAGAGGACCCCATTGAACTTTCTTTCATCTGTCCTTTCAGTGGGTTGAGATATCTCTGGGGCCAAGTGATATACTTGTGCCTTCCCTCCCAGAGCACACTCAGGTCCCAGGGACAACAGAACTTCATGTTCCCTGCAGAGACCACTTCCTCTGGCCATACTCCAAAAGTGCCTACCATACTGCTAGTGTGTACAACTCTAGGCCCAAGAGGATGGCCAGGAAGTGGTTGTATGTGGAGAGTGGGGGCAGAGACTACAAAAGTGGGCTAAAAATAGGAAGAGAATAAGAGGTGTGCATCAGAAGCCAGCATGAAACTCCAAGGAATTCCAGAATTATAAATTGCAACTGGGACAAAAGGTAAAGGGTAATTTTTATTACTACTATTCCCATTTATCTTTGTGGTTTCTTCTAAATTATCAAATTGCCCTATTCTTTCCATCGCTAATCTTTCCATCACTAATCATCACTAATATAATCTCAAATTTATAGAAAGTCAGCCTTATAATTTCTCCTGAGAGAAATCATAGGTCTAAGAGACCCTAACTCTGCATAAATTCATGAAATTAACTTGATTGTACCCTAACAAGGTATTCTTATTGCTCTCCTGTCTCCTAAGCCAACTCAACAGAGTAACCATTGAGTACCACCTACATTACTGAGTACCTATTACGTTAGACACTGAGAATTGAAATGATATGGACCTATTTTTTGCTCTTGAAGAGTTCATAATCTAGTGTTTGTAATAGTGTTTGTATATGTATGTATGTATGTATGTATGTATGTATATCCTGCAAAACAATGGTTAAAATAATATGTAACTTTGAATAATTGATAATTAATTAATGATGATTTATAAGAACTGAATTTGGAGGAGGCAGGTGAGAAGGGCTGGCAATGAGGAGGAAGGGTCTTAGATGGTTTCATAGCAAAGGTAGTAATGTTGAAAATAACATGCTTGTTCAGGAAATACCAAGTAGCTCTACATTGTTAGATCTTCAGATTTAAGGGGTTGAGAAAAACATGATTAAAAACTAGCTCAAAATGGTAGCAGTCAACTCACAGAGGACCTTGGATGCCCTTATATAATAAGGCACTGAGATTTTACCTTATTGATTGAGGGGGAAAAAACTTAAAGAGTTTTATACAGGAGAGGGACGTAATCATAATCAAATCTTAAAAAGATCATTTGACGACAGAGATGGATCCAAGGCAAGACTGATTCAAGGTAGGGTGACCACATAATTACTGGCCAACTGGAATACTGAAAAAGGAGCACTACGATCATTCCCACTTAGAAAATAGGCATAACTGGAACTGGACACAGAGCCAATGTAAACATAAACTTGTACTATTTCCTCTTATTAGTAATTCTAGGATCATTATACAGCAGCTCAGGAAAGCTGTTCTATGTTAGGACAAATTGTAATATTTTGATAATCTATGATATAAACTGTCTTGTATCTATTTTAGTTTGATATTAGTAGTTTGTGAGGAATCCTGTAGTTTGCATTTGAATGACTTCAGTTCCTGTAGTTTGCATTTGAATGACGTCAGTATATGTCCACTTTTCAATTTGACCTAAGGAAGCACTGCTAGGTTTTGAGTTTTGCCTAGGTGTTTGAGAAGCCTAAAGTCATTAAGATAAAGCCTAACATCAAAAAATTGGAAGCCAAGTAACTTGTGCAGAAGGAATAGACAGAAAACTTGGGGTGGTTTGGTTAGAGTATAATTAGGGGAGGGTGTGCATAGGGTAGATTTTTCTGGTTTTCAGAAATTGAATTGTAATTTTTTGATGTGCTATTTCAATTTTTAGTAGCAAATGTGTATGTAGAGGATCTTATTAAAATTGAGACTTAGTTGAATGCTTTAAAAAAAAGGAAAACTGGAATGTATGTTCACCATAATCTGAGAGGATTTAAGAGCACATGGACCATTTACAAAGTTTCTGAAATAATATAGGTTTAAGACAAAGAAGCCTGAAGGACAGCAATAGCAGTGGGGATATAAAGGAAGGTCAGATCTAAGAGATAGAAGATAAAACCAGGAATCTTTTATTTATTGATTGTAAAGGATAAAGAAAAGGAGATCTCTGCTTTCAGCTACAATGTGTTTAGAATTTGGAATATATTCCATCTGTCCTTATAACAAGAAAAAAACTGAACAAACTGAAAACCAATGAATTTTCTTGGACCCATCACAGAACTGAAGTTGAAAAGCAAACTTCCATTCCCAAGGCTGGCAAGATAGAAAAATCCAGAAAATCACAGCTAAGATACATTTTCCTAGGGTGGAAGCCTCTGGAACCATAAACTGCTAGGAACGCTTATATGATAATTTTAATAAAATGCTGGAAACGGAGTGTGGGCTAGCATGAGAGAGAGAAACTCCTTAGGGGCACAGTCTTAGGGGGACCACCCATATTTTCATGGGTTCTACTTCCAGAAATTCCACCAGTTTCTTTTTGTGAAAAGCTAATAAAATCCCCCTATGGCTCTGGCAGGGGCCATTTGAAACAGGTGCAGAGCTCCACAGTGTTCTCTATAACAAAGTCCTACTTCCAGAGGAAAAGACTTTACCAGAACCATATCCAACCTTCCAAAGGACATTTCCCCCAACCCCTGCCTTTTCTAGCTTTCCTATATAATATAATGAGAGGAAGAAGGTGAAAAAACATTTCTGAAGGTCATAGCCCAGAAACTCATGCCTACTCAAAGACTAAGATATATTCATTAGATTCAAAAATTCTTTCCCTCTCTGCATCTCACCATTACACTACAAGGCTCCAGTGTAATAGGAGTGGATTATGGGTTAAAGAGCTGCATGATACAGATTCTATCTGTGGAGTTCTTAGGAAAGCCAAAAGTCAATGAGACAAAAATCACGGACTCTAAAGGAATTTAAAGCCTCTGGCTTCTACAGCTACCACAAATATTAAATACAGCCCAACCCAACTGCTAGCAGATAAAAACCTCAAGCTAAGAGACAATTTACTTCAACTCTTGCTATCCAATACACTATAGATGTCAAAAAAATTATAAGTCATCTGAAAAGAAAAGAAAAGATGGAAAGGAAAGGAAAAGAAAAGAAAAGAAAAAAATAGTCTGAAAAAACAAAGCAAGCATCAGTATCAGACCCAGGTATGGGATAAAATTAGGAATTAACAGACTGGGAATTTAAAATAACTATAGTTAATATGTGAAAAAAACTCTAATAGAAAAAGTAAAGGGCACATAAGAACAGCTTAATAATATAGGAAGAGAAATGGAAACTCTGAGAAAGAAATCAAAAGGAACTTATGAAAATCAGAAACATTGTAACAGAAATGAAGAATGCCTTTTATGGACCCATTGATATACCTGGATATGGTTGAAGAAAGAAAGAGTGAGCTTAAAGACAAGTCAATAGAAACTTCCCAAACTGAAATGCAAAACGAAAAGGAATGAAAAAAAAAAAACCCATAAAAGAACATCAAAGAGCAGTGTGACAATTTCAAATGATACAACGTATATATATAACCAGAATACAACAAGAGAAATAATAAGAATGAATATAATAATAATGAGAAATTTCCAAAATGAATGATAGACACCATAAATCCAAGAAGCTCAGAGAACACCAAGCAGGATGAATACTATATATGTATATATACACGCACACATACATACATATATACTTGAGCACATCATGTTCAAATTGCAGAAAACCAAAGACAGAAAATCTTGGAAGAGGAAGGAAAGTGAAGGACTAAGAATAATTCTCAGGTATCTGGTATGGGTAGTCCCTATGCAATAGGGAAAACAGACTGGAAAACCTCCCATCTTGAATTTAGCCCTAAATTATTTCTTATATCTCCATCACCCTCCCCACAGCATCTGCCAGCACTCAGACCAAACCCGAAACCTGGATTTTTAAACCACTATTTTAGGTACCACCACCTCCCTCCCCCTGCCAGAATTTATTTTCTCCCTTCTATTCTATTAATCAGCTTGAATACTGTGACATATCATTTTTTAAAATAATATTACTCCAACATACAACTTTTTCCAAATGTCGCTGATTTTACATTCTTGTGAGTATCTAAATATTTTCAAATAATAAGGTAATGTGGTTTCGTTGCAGAAAACTATGAAGGTTAAAAACAGTATTAAGAAAAACAAAATAACTCATAATCTGGTAGTCCAGAGTTACTTGCTATTAAAAAACTTACATAGTTTTACAGTATTTTTCTCTTTCTAAACAGCCATACATCTCCTGTTTTTAGGTCTTTCCATACGTGCTTCTATATACCTGGAACACTCTTTCCCTCATTTGCATGCTTTCAGGAACATGGTGATGTGCCTTGGCACATAATACAGGGAAATCTCTAAGACCTGAGTATCGTATATATCAGCAAGAATACTCAGCAAGAGTTCACAAGCCTGGTCCATCAGGCTGTGTGCACTGAGTCCTTAATTAATTAGGCCTGGGAGGGTGAGGGGAAGCAATAGCAGAAGGAATAATCAGGCACAGTCCTTTTCCTCTTTGGTATTGGAATCAGGACAAACCCTCACCCACTTTGGACTGAGTTCCTAGGGTTCATGGATAACTGTGTTGGCGGGGGTGGAGGGGTTGTTCTTAAGGAGAGATATTATTATTGTTTTTAAAAAGAAGTATAGAGGAATAAGTGATTGTTTGAGGGTGGGGTGGAGGTCACTATATTATATTCATATCTGCATCCTGAAGTTTGAAACAGGTCATGCTAAGTCTCTAGTCTGTGCATGCTTCTCATTCTATTGAGTTCCACTGGAGAAGGAACTGTATGTATCCCTATAGGATACATTTCTAAAAGCCAAATGATTACCAAAATTTAAGCCAAGGGTACTAAGTGCATTATTGTCTTTTCTGTCTTTAAAAACAACATTTTCTCACTATTTTCCTATACAAGTACTAGCTTATAAATTAGTGAAATTGGGAAAGTTCCTCTTTTTCTTCAAATGCTTATTCATTCATCCATCTGGGCTAAATTTTTTGTGACTTTTGGAATAAACAACCACAACAATAACAACAAAAACACGTAGCCCTTCATTAGAGAGACTCACCAAATAGCACTTCAATTAAGAACAAAGCCAGTATTATGGCAAACAAGTCGTGATACACAATACTGTCCAATTAATTTCAATAGGTGTGATTAAAAAGATCTCTTTCATGCCAGTGGTTGACAATCTTTAAAGAAATGTATCTGCCTTGCAAATGGACGATTTTCTATTCAAAGGGTGCAAAGAACTAAGTAAAATTTACAAAAATCTTGTCACTGTCAATGTGGGAGAAAAAAAAAAAAAAAAAACCCAGGACAGTAGAACTCTTCAATGAAGCCTATTGTTTTTGATTGAATTTTCTCAACTGTAGTGCTTTTTGTATAAGCTGTCACAGTATAACTTCTTTCACCCCTGAGGCTATCACAGTAAAAAGGATATTTCTTTCTCATGAAAAAGTTCCACGCAGCTAAGATTTTTATGGTGTATCTAGTTGTATAAAAAAGCAAAATCATGCTCTTAATTATCTACAATTCTGTATAAGAAAAGTGCCTGCTATGATTACTCAGGGAACAGAAAAGTCTCTCTGCATTCCTTCCCAACAGCAACACTGCATAAGATAAAAAGAAGAAAAACAGCTTTTTATTTTGAAGTAAGCGTCAAAAGAGCTTGCCTGATGGGATTGTACAAAGTCCAGTTTGTGCTAAGAGTTACTTAAGCTGGAAGTGCCACTGCAAGGGAAGGAATGGAAAGAAGGCAGTCCTTTCACACAATTGCAGGGCATCGCTGGGAGCCTCAGAGCCTGCATTCAGCTCCTTGGCTGGGACAAAGGCAGGGCCAGATCCTCACACTCAAGTGGATGCAGAAGGAATAAAGAAAATGCCTGGTATTCAAGAGCCAACTCTCAATGGGCCTTCAGGATTGCCCTTTTTGGTTTTCAAGGGTGAAGAAATCCACAAATGTTTGAGAAAAAAAATATGTATTTCTATTGTGAGTACAATGTGGTTGGGTCCTTCATCATGTACCTGGTCTTCAATCTCCAAATTCTCCAAGTGGAAGGAGAAAAAAGCAGATACAGAAAGAAAAATCAACACCAGGCAAATTTTCTTTCCCTTTTTTATTTTGATTATGACAGAAGTCAAAACTGCACTTGGACCTTGCAGATATGGTGACAGCAGAAAAACTCTTCATTCGAAGACATGGTAATAGATGTAGTCTCATTCATTCTTATGGCTTAATCACCACTTATTCTCTTGATTTTTTTCATACTGTTGCCCACAAATAACGTTGAAAGTCTTGCCCAGGTCTAGCTCTGCCATGAGAATTTCCCAGACAACTGCAGCCCAAAGTGACCTTCTAGATTCATAACACTTACACTTATTTGAAGGGATCTTGAAACATTCTAGTGAAGAATTCCAGTAAGAGAGTAAACACGTGAACCTATCACTTAAGAAAAGCCCAGTCTAGAAATATGAAGATGGACAAACAGGTCATAATAAAGAAAGAAAGAAAGAAAGAAAGAAAGAAAGAAACAGGTCATGACTGAAACCAGAAGAATGGATAGGAATACATACATAAAACACTATAAATGGAGAAAAGAAGAGGGATTGAAGAGAATTCTGAAGAACATCATTCTTAAGAAGTATATAGTACAAAAATTAGTGGAAGGGAATTTTAAGGTGTCAGAAAAGCATAAAGAATGTTATTTATTTGTGTGCTTTTAGTTTTTCTGAAGGGAGTAGAAATTATTATTGGTTATTTCAGTATTTTTCAGAATACCTGTTACAAATCTTTGCATAGAGTATGCCCTAAATGTTTACTTAGTGTCTGAGACATGAGCAATAAAGTCACATAAATATTTCTCTTGTTTTCCTTTGGATTGCTATTCTTTAGGCAGTAACCGTGCCACTCCCCATCCAGGGTATTGATCCCATATTCTCTCAGAAGATAGTGGGTGGCAGCACTGGACCGGTTAGTAGAGGTCCTTTGCCTCTAGGGGGAGCCCAAGGAAAGAGTACTGCATAAGGTCAAGTCTGAGACCTTATTGGGTCAAGGCAGTAGAGAATTGAGCTTTTGGTAAATTGGGAAAGGGGTAGAAGGAACTAGCTTCCACAGAGCTGAATCCTTCATTCTTTTGAAATTGCACCTTTTAAAAAATTTCACATGACAAGAAGCAGATTCAGGCTTGACTCTCAAGCCTGTGTGTGTGTGTGTGTGTGTGTGTGTATGTGTGTGTGTGTTCGAGAATTTGAACAACTTCAAATAGGCACCAGCTTAACACCACCCCCAGTCTCTTCCACTCCACTCATCTAACATTTAGCCTACTTTTCAGGGTTTTATTACCTGTTTTGTCATTGCGCACATTTGAGTTTGCAAATATTGTTTAAGTCTGTAAAAGTACATTTTTATAGTTTATCCTTTCAAAACCTTCAGGTTAAGATTTAAGTGTTTAATATGTCACAAATTCGTGCATTTCTTAGGGCTCCTGGGTCACCTAGTCCTCTGCCTTAAGGCTCAGGTCATGATCCCAGGATCCTGGGATGGAGCTGAGGAGGGCTCCCTGCTCAGCAGAGAATCTGTTTTCCCTCTCCCTTTGCCCTTCCCCCTTAAATAAATAAATAAATAAACAAATAAATAAATAAATAAATAAACAAATCATCAGTCAATCTTTTAAAAAAATTCCTGCATTTCTCATCAGTGAAAAAAATATTTCAGTTTATTTGTCTGAAGATGTACTTGCTCCATGTAGGGGAGCTTAGTAGAATGTGCAGACGATTCTGGCCACAGGCCACAGAATTTGCCACAGACTGTACTAACTCTCTTGCTTTTGGGTGTAGTGTCTCCCTTTGTTGTGTCTACCTTCGTCAGGTTAAAATTATGGAAGCATTCCTCTTAAACGGAACAAGTGTGAATACTTCTTATAGATTGTGAGTTGTTTTATTACAGTCATCAAAAAAGTACATAGAAAAGACAAATAAGATCCAAAAGCAAAGTATCCAATACTACGTATCTACCTATTATTCAACCCTTGTTTTCCTTACACTTGGAAAAAAGGGATGGGGGTGCTGAAATAAAAGTCCCTTTTTACAGTTCTACAATCATAGCCAAGATGGGGTACTTCACATCCCAATACAAATGAGCATTCTAAAGCAGGAGGGATTAGACAATATTCACATAGCAGGTTTACTGCCATTGGACTGGATTTCCCAGTGCAAAAAGTTCTTCTTCTGTCCTAAAAGGACAAACATTTTGTCTCACCATGAGTGACTAAAAAATAGGGTATAAAGGATCTTCCAAATGGTGAACCACCTATTTGTTTGAAGCATGTTTTGTAAGTTCAATAAACCAATCTGCTGTTGGATTCATCAAGCTGAATGAAAATACATTCATTAAGTGTCTACTATGTATGGGGCTCTGCACCTGCACAGAGGTATAGGACAAGTTCCTGCCCAAAAAAGCTGATATTCTAAACTGTTGGCAAATGTATATGGATTTGCTGTTTTCACCACAGCCCACATCAATATTTTACTTTGAATCCATTTATTTGAGAGTCCTGTGAACTGCTGGTCATAAGAACAGGTACCTAATACCAGGTATGAGGAATTCCAGACATATTTCTAAATGGCAATTTTCAGGATCCCATGGCAAAGATTTTAAATGGATTTGATCAAAAGTCAAAAGAAGCCTTTTCACATGCTCTTGCTGAGAAACTTGGCATTGGGACTGTACCTAATTGAGAGACTGTTGGCTGAAGTGTATTGGCTTCAAGCCCAATCACAGGACCCTTTGGAACAAAAAGTAAGGCCATTAGTGTGCATGCTTAATTCCAAGTGATCTTGTATGAGTCTCTCTCATTCTTGGGATTTACAGGTCCCATGGTTTGGTAGCATGAGAGTGACACATTAATCCTCTTCTTTTTTCTCTCTCATCCTTACAGACTGCTATAGGTTACTGACAGTCCTGTAAATGGAGATTGAGTTGTTTTTTGGTTGTTGTTTTTCTTTTTTTCTCTTTTTTTAAGATTTTATTTATTTATTCATGAGAGAGAGAGAGAGGCAGAGACACAGGCAGAGAGAGAAGCAGGGTCCATGCAGGAAGCCTGACGTGGGACTCGATCCTGGGTCTCCAGGATCATGCCCTGGGCTGAAGGCAGTGCTAAACTGCTGAGCCACCAAGGCTGCCCGGTTGTTTTTTTTTCTAACAACTTGACAATGAAGCTTATATCAGTTTGTTGAATTATAGGCATTATTAACTTTGAATATCAATCTCATTATAATTTTTTTTTTCTGTGGGCCTTGGTAATAACTCCCCTTCTTTTTTTAAAGACAGCTTTATTGAAATATAGCTGAACTGTAGCTGGTTTAAACTCTATCAATTAATTAAAAATCTTCCCTTAGTTATGATTCCTTCTTATTAGAGTCATTACATATTGGATTTGTGGGTTTTTTTTTTTTTTTTTTTTTTGGTTGGTGGTGGTGGTGGTGTCTGCAGAGTGACTAACCAAATGCAGAAACTGTCTTAAATAGACCTAGAATATTACTTAATCCCTTAGAGAATTCCTCTATATATTTGTCTTTAAAAAGCAAAAGCAAAACAAAACAAAGTAACAAACAGACACAACACAACAAAACCTTTAAAAGCAATATTCTTTTTCTTTAGGTAAAAGTAAAACTTGGACAAATGTAAATTATATGAACTCCATTCTTCCATTATCATTGTACTGGCTTTGACAATCTTCTCTTGCCAAATTGTTTGTTCCTGGTTGTAGGGAAGATATTTCTAAAAAATAACTTGAAAGAAGCAGGGGGAATGGTTCTCTAAAGAAAATAAATGTACACAGTTGTATAAGATCATTAGCAAATGGGTTAGAGTAAATTTGTAGGTCCAAAGAGATGGCAAAAGACTTTAAAAGGGGAGTTTCCAAAGGTTTTCTTGATGAGAAAGTTCTCTCTTCCTGGTGCCTGGCTGGGGCTGGAGAAGTCAAACTGTGGGGATCTCTTCCTTCTGAGAACAGATGCCCAGTGAGCTGGATGAGGCTATTCAAGAGTGGCTACTGGCACAGAGATCCACCACCACATACTTTAAGATCTTACTGTAAACTGTCATGATTAGATCTGCTTAAAACTTAAGAGGAAGATGGCCCCATATAGGATTCAGTGGGAAGCATGAATTTGTCCAAGAGGAAAATAAAATGAAAATTATCTTGAGATTTTTCAAGTAGAATTAACAGTGCTAGCTTCAACAAATAATTATGTCTTTTTAAAAAGTTTTTTAAAAATCATTTAATCTGAAACAAATGCAGAAATGTAATTTCTTGTCCTGCAGAAATAGCCATGGTTTTCCCTGTGATGTTCACAAGCTATTATTCGTGCAAGAGCTATAGACTTACTTTACCCATGCACTAAACACCCCTCTCTCTCATTTTTGGGGATCCCAACTTGCTCTCTCACTCACTGCCCAAATTTCCTTCACTGGCAGAGGGTTAAACTTGGACCAAACATATATGTCATGGTGACATGTACATCGCTGGAGAGACTTTATATAACTAGGTTCAAAAGCCTAGCTCTGCAGCCATGTTTCTATGGCCTATATGAATCAGTCTTATGCAGTTTGTGATAAAAACCAAGTTTTGTTTTTGTTTTTATTTCCTTAGGCTAAATTTTAAAAGATGTGTAAGTTTGGTAGAAAAAAATTGAAGCAAAATCAATAAAGAAACTGAAGCTTCTTTATTAAAAGGTACATCAAAGAAATTCATTAAATATATATTGCATGTCAGAACCAAAAAAAAAATGCCAAATAATAGTATAAAAGTTTTATTCTTGTATAAGTATGTTATATAATCAAAAAGAAATGTGTAAGAAAAGACTGTTATATTATCAGATGCTTGCAGATATAACGAAAATTAAGGCATTGTTCAAATAGCCAATTAGTTGTAAAAGGATTTGCTGCTTTCAGTGTAATCATTTGAATTTTTTTCTTTTTTTTTTACTAAGAATTCATAAACTATCTTTCCAAGAGTTAAAACATTCCACCAGAAACAAATAACAAGACTCCAGTGTATTACTTATTTACAAATAGAGAATCTAATTGTCAGAAATTCCTTTATAAAGATTGTGTCTTGAGTTTCTTCCCCAGAAAGTCTAATATGTCTTTGGTCACAGATGTGTACTCCCTATGGACAGAAACCAGGCTGCCTGTTTCTGAGTGCCTTTTATCAGTTCTGACACATCATTGCTCCCGTTTCTTCAGAAGTACCAGAGGATGTAAATGAATAGTGCCCCACCTCACTATAATTAGTGGCCTTATCTAATAAAGGTGCCAAGGTTCCGCTCTGTGCTTTATCTGAGCTCACAGCCTATTTTTTGGAGGGGAGGGAGAAGTACTGTCATCAAGTCCTGCTTAGTGATTGCTGCCACCCTGTACTATTTTAGAGATTTTGACTCACTCGTAATTCAAGGTGACAAAAATGGAAACCACTACTTTGGATTTTCGGTTACGACAAATGAAAATGCTATTAAATATATAAGAAATTATAAGAACCTCTGAAATGGTAAATTTTTTCCACTGAGGTCATGAAAAGTAAACCTGAGGAAAAAAAAAACAGAAAATACACTCAGCCTTTGGCAAAATTTAAATGCACAACCATTTCAGTAACTTATCTGAGGTAGCTATATTTTGTTTTATTGTACCATAGTAACACCACTTTCCATTTGAGATTTCCCATTTCTGCATCATGATTATTACTATTATCATTATCATTCCATAAAATTTCTTCCTAACTTTTATCCCCACTGTTTTCAACTTCTCTGGTTCATCAAAGTCCCATCTGCAGGGAGTGAAATAAAGTATTCCTAAATCCTTCAGGCTTCAATGTCTGGATGCATGCAGCCTTACCCCCATGATAACAATGTAGTGCTACACCGGATCTCCCTTCCTTCCTCTCAGAGATGCTAGGCCTGTACTGTCTACTACAGTAGCTAATAGTAGTTGATGTAGAAACTGCTGAATTTCAAGTCTGATCTATTGAAGCTGAGCCTCCTATAAGATACCCAAGTGAAGTTATGTGGTTGCAAAGAATGGAGATGTATGGTTCACAGGATTAAAATCTGGATTAGAGATATACATGATATCCAAACATGGAGGTTAGGATCACTGTAGGGCAGAAAGGATATTAATAACACAAATTCTGTGAAACAATTTTTTGTGAAAAACTAAACATAAAATATTTAAATTTCGACATCTAAATATAAAAATGCAATCTTTAAGGTCCTACGTCTAAATACATTTACACAAAGAAAAGTCCATATGTGAAATGTTCAGTGACTGCTTTTGAGACATGGGGTTATACCTGTAATGCACGTGTATTACTTGTGATGCTTTAAAGGTGTTTTGTTTTAATGTCAAAAGAAACAAGATTAGTATATTCAAGTCAGGCATCTTCAAACAATACAAAAATGCATACAGTGAAAAGAGAACATTTTCCTTCAATTACCTCCAATACCACACTCCTTGTAGAATCAATGTTACAACTGTAGCTTTTAACCTCATGCACTTTTCCAATGCGTTTACAAATACAGGAGAGAAAGATAGGTAAGAGAAACATTTGTTTGTTTGTTGAGCTTTGGTTTTGATTTTGTTTCATCATAATCAGATCTTAAGCCTTTTTCTCGCCTTTACCTATATTCTCTACTTAGATGATTGCTCCTTGTCCATTAGTTTTGAGCGCCTCTATATGACTGGTGACCCCTGATTTTATATGCTCAAGCCATGACCTCTACCCAGAGCTCCAGACTCACTCATACTGCTTGGTCATTTGATACTTGGCTGTGTACTAAACACTTTGAACTAAATAAAGCCCAAACAGAATCCTCAATGCCTGTTTTTTCCTGGGGCCTCAACCCCAAATCATTCTTTTTGTCCTCAGTATAAGGTATTTAGTTTTGTTTATCCAGGCTAGAGCCCAAAATAAATTGTCCTCAATTTCTCAACTTCATATCTAATGTATCAGCAGAAGCTGTAGACTCTTCTAAAGTATATTCTGTATCCATCCACTTTTTCCATCTCTACTACCATCACCTTAGTCCAAACTATCATGTTCACTCATCTGGATTACCTCATAGTCTACTTCTCTTCCACTCATGGATCTTCAGAACCTATTTTCCATGCAAAAATGATGATTTGTAAAAATGTATGGCAGATCACCTTACTCCTTGATTAAAAACATCCAGTGGTTTCTAATTTCTTTTAGAATAAAATCTAGACTCTGTGCCATTATCTCCAAATCCCTCCATGGCATGTGCCTTGATCTCCATCATTCTGGCTACATTGGTTTTCCCTCTATTCCTAAAACAATAGCAATTCCTTCTGGCCTTAGAACCTTTGTATTGCTGTTCCAATTTTCTGAAAAGCTCTTTCTCCAAATATAAGTAACCTGACTCCTTCTCAACTTCCAGTTCTAAATCCCAATCCACCTTCTCAAGGAATTCTTCCCTGGCTCTGTTTCTCCCTTATTATTCATGTCTTTACAGGCATAAGGTATAAATACTAAAATTAAGCAATGCATGTAATCAACTTAGAAAAATGCTGGTATTTTTATTATACAGTCATTATACATGACTTACCCACTTGGGGTTTTTTTCACAAATCATTACTGCCAAGAAATGTTCATCTATTAACGTGGGGGCCAGAACCAGATATTTACCCTCCCTACTAACTTATAAAAGCCAAGAAAAGAAAAAGAAAAAGAAATAGAGTCCCTTTTCTTAGTCTACTAATTAGTCTAGTCTTATTCGTGACCTTGTTCCCAACTCTACCATCTATAGCAGGGAAAACTGAAAAAGAAAATACATGAATTATATTCCACTTTAAAATTTAATTCAATCCAACTGTTTGCTATAATTATTTCACCTTTTACATGTATCTCCTCAACTTCTTCATTTCTTTGAGAAAGAGAAGGAAAAAGAACTTATATTACCTCAAACAAACAATATGAAAAAGGGCATGTGTGGCCTCTTGTTGGTTCTTGGGTAACTCAAGAATAGTTAATGAATGATTATATAATCCCAGCATCACTTTATTTTTTTTCCAGCATCACTTTAATTGACTATATACTTTGCTTAATTTAACCCTTGCAATAATTCTATAAAGTGAATACTTTTATTATCCTGGTTTCAAGTTGGAAAAACTGAGGCAGAGAGATGATGTTATTTGGGCACAATTGTACTACACTGTAAATGACAGAGCCAGAAATTGTACCCAGGCAGTCTGCTCCATACCTGATGTCTTTGGCCATCATCTTATGCTGTTTTCTTAGTATGCTGGCTGGATCCAGCGAGCTATGGTTGGTTCAGTCCCATCCTTCTGCTTTCTGCTGTTGTCTACTGCTGACATCTATACCTAATGATCTTGTGGTGAAGTCTCCTTGGCTGGCCAAACACTGGGCTGTCAACTCAGCCTTCACATTACACAGGACCTGGTGGAGGTTCAGGAGGAAAAACAAAACCCTGTCTAGGCTTGTCTATACCATTCCACCCACTTACCCATATTTTTGAGTGAACACTCTATTCAGTGGGCTCCTCCTAGAGACCTAATGGGTGGGGAGTGGGGCCAGAGCCTTTATGCTCTCCTCTGTTAAAAGTCCATGTCTGCATGTCTCATTCCCCTATGTCTGTTTTATCTTTTCTTTCTCTTTTTCTGCTCATAAGCTGCTGGGCCAAGGGGGTGGACTGGTTGCTGACTTTGTAGCACAAACTTTTGCTGTGAAATGCCTTCTTTCTCCCAGAGGTAGCACTTGTCAGTTCCCCTTTTCCATGGGCTCCACCAACAGATCACTGTTATGCAACCTGGTGCAAGAGGGATGAAAATGCACTGGCTTAATATTTGTCAAATTTATCCATACCTCTCTTGTATGTCTTCCCCGGTAGAACACAGGCTAATGATAGCGGAGGCGTCGGCTGCCTTTTGTAGACCAGCTTGCTGACTGTAAAATCTCAGCTGTTTACTTCCTTAAAACATATGGTCTATTTGTCATGGGTATGACCTTAATAAAGGTCTGTGCAATGCTTAGAAGAATAAAATGCATTGTAAAACCTTTCATCCATCAAATGTCTGTCATACTGCCAGGCCAGGTGGAGTAATAATTGTGCTTACATGTATCAGCAAAGAACAATGTAATAGATGAAACTACTTCAAGTAATTAACTTACTCACAGCTGGTTTTTTTTTTTTTTTTTTTTTTTTTTACAGAAAGTGGCTTGAAAGACTGAAGTTACCAAAAGCAGAGAATGAGGCATGTAGAAAACGTCGCCATAGCATCACACTGTCTGTTTACTGGAAAGACGGCATGATTAAATACATTATAGAGTTATAACTTGTCCGCTGTGTTAATTTCTTGTGGCTGCCACAGAAAGCACAACCTTGGTAACTTAAAACAATAGAAATTTATTTTCTCACAGTTCTAGAGGTCAGAAGTTCAAAATCACAGTGTGGGCATGTTCTGTGGAAGTTCTCCCAAAGATGTGGGGTGAATCCATTCCTTCAGTCTTCTAGCTTCTGGTGGCTACCAGCATTCCTTGAAATTCTTTGGCTTATGGTTACATTTCTCCAATTGCTTCTTTGGTCTTCGCATCATCTTCTCTGTGTGGCAAGTCTTCCCATTCCTCTTTTTTATACGGATACATGTGATGGCATTTAGAGCCAATCCATATAATCTAAAATAATCTCCCACACTAGGGATGGAGAGGACACAGGTAAGGGGAAGAGATACATCTGCTTTTTCAAGCAATATATTCACCATGCTCAAATAGAATGGCTTTTCAAACTTTCTAGATTTCCATGTCCAAGGAAATCTTAGCCTTCAATGTTTCAGCTCTCCCATAAATGTGCTTACTATAATCCTTTCCCTAGATTACTCAAATTAACCTCACTTTTCACCATTTTATGCTTACTTGAAAATAATTGCTTGGTAATTTTGACAACTATAAATTAGTATTTACCAAAATATATAATGCAATGATATAAATACCTACTATCTTAAATGCAAATGTGGCATAATAAATACATCTCCACAGAAAGGAGAGTGGAAACTGATAATTCATCTTCGTCTATCCTACAATTGTGCTTCACTTTTGTTTACATCCCATCTCCCCAAGTAAGATAAAGATAGGTGAAGGGAAAAATATCTATGTATGCATGGCTTTGGTGTTGCACATTTAAAGGGAAGTTTGGAACTACTTTTGAAAAGCTCCCCAAATGAACATACAGTTTAGTAAAGTTGAATTACTTATGTTTTATTTATTATGAATTATCTGGATACTTTTTGTAAAATTTTTCTTCATTTAATTTATGTTAATTATCATATCAGCTTGGTACTGGAATGAGAAGAGACCCCAAATGAGCCACTTGGCCTGCATGGTAACTCCATAAGCATCAAAAAGCAAGGAATCTTCTATTTCATGGCTCCAACCTTCATGACATGTGGCTTCCATCTTGTGTTCAATTGATGGCCCATCCCACTCCTTCTCATAACTAGAAAAGGCAAAGGGAGTAAGGGAAGAACATCCCTTTAAGGAAAAATCCTAGAAGCACACAGTATTTTTGCTCTAAAAGCCAAAACCAAATCACATAACCACAACCAGCTGCAAATGTACTTGTTGGTTTGGATGGCCATGTAAGAGTTAAAATCCATTACCATGAGAAAACATATTGGGAATCAATTAACCTTCTCTTCCAACAATACTCCCATTTGCCTATCCAAATATCTGTGGTATTTCTTCTCATATATAGAGCACACTCAGGCCCTTCCAAGTCTCGTTCAGCATCTGACAACCTATAAAGTAAAAGACAAGCTATGTGACTGCCCCTCCCCCTAAACACATGCCATAATCTACAATGGTGGAATATGACTAGGGTAACTGTCATAAAGTTTCTAATTTTAAACAGGGAAAGATGGAAACACTGAAGAGTCATCTGTCTATAAAGATTATAAAGGGCTGTTGGATAAGAACCGCAAAGATTCTCTGCCTAAGAATGAGTTCTTATATAGTGACTCTGCCCTTGATTCTTCACTCTGAGAGGAGCTCATGGCTTTGCTTTTCGGGACGTTCCTTTCTATTTTATTGTCCTCTGTGGCCACCTCTGAAGAATGTGTGATGGCTGCCCAGCTTTGCAGTCTGATCTTGTCTGGTACAAAATGATCTGATTTAGAGCTTGAACAATAATAAACTTTGTCAGTTTAGCTTGTAGATTCTTTGACAATAGAATGTCCTCAAAAACTTAGTAGGTTTTTGCTCCTACTCAAATCCATTTAGGAGTAACCACCGCCCCTTGTTTTGGATACAATACTAAAATCTGAAAGCACTTTTTGTTTTGTTTTGTTTTGTTTACTGGTTTCTGAGTTTTACTGCCCCACCTCACCTTCTCAACATAATAGATGCTATCTAGAGACTGTTTGACACATTTGCCTTGGATAAGATAACAATGTCCTTGATCTGACCTTTACCACCTGGCTGGCTTCCACTATCTAGCAAATATTGTAAGGTCCCAAATCACTGGCATAAACATTACCTACCCAGGAGGTGATCTTAAGGGGTAGTATGGAAGGAAAGCAGAAGTTAGAGGAAGATGTGAGGGAAGGATTATGAAGTTAGAAAAACAGCAGGAACAAGGGCATGTGGTGTATGAAAAGAAACATCGACAGACTAGACATAGGACTGATAATGCAGCCAAGTTCAGATGATGATGGAGAGTGTGCATACTAAGCTAAAGAGGGCCGCTTTATGGTTTGAAAAGGGTGGTAGCGAAACAGATTTTTGAAACTCTATCTGATAACAGTGTGAAGGGTGGATTTAAGGAACAAAAATTTTGAGACAGAAGGACCAGCTAGAACGTTACTATGGTAAACTAGGCAAGAGATAATGACAGAATGATAATAGGATCAAGAAATATTTAATAAGGGGCACCTGGGTGGCTCAGTGGTTGAGCTTCTGCCTTTGTGTGATCCCAGGGTCCTGGGATTGAGTCCTGAGTTGGGCTCCCTGCAGGGAGCCTGCTTCTCCCTCTGCCTGTATCTCTGCCTCTCTCTGTGTGTGTGTGTCTCTCAAGAGTAAATAAATAAAATCTTTTAAAAAGAGAGAAAAATATTTAATAAATATAATCGGTAGAACTTAGTGGTCATTCAGTTGTTAGAGTGTGAGTGAGAGAAAGGAGAAAGGCAAAGGTAAGGGCTCACATAACACAGAAAAGAGACTGATTCTATCTCAGAGGTATTGAGATTTTTTAAAAAGCCTGTATGAATTCGAAGTATAAGTGTTCAGAGGAGGTAAATACAAGAAAAGGTTTTTCAGGAGAAGACTATACCAGAAAAGTACATTGAGGGTGTTGCTAGTGAACAGGCAATAGTTACCACCTTAGAACCAAAGGATAGCTCTCAGTTAAAGAATATACTGTAGGAAGAAAATCTGAGAATCATCAAAATTTTAGAAGAAGACAGAAAAAAAAAGAGGCCCCTGAAGAAACCAAGAGGGAGTCAGAGGAGCAAGCCAAGAAGCACGGGAGTAGTGTAAGAGAATTGCTCTGAGGGGTAAGGTAAGAAATGAGGGAAGAGTGAATGTGGGAAATGGAAAGTGTAGGTCAGCAGTGCTCTGACACTTGCAGGGGAGGAAAGAAGGAAGGCAGTGTAATAACAGGCAGAAACAGAGTCAAAATGGGAGTTTCTTTTAAGGATGGGAGAATTGTCTATAATGTAGGCCAGCAGCAAGGTGAAGAGATGGGGGTTGACAGTGTTGGAGAGGCAGGGATAACTGATAGATTCAAATCCCACTCCAAGAAGAGAGGAAATTGTGAGCAGGGTTGGGAGATTGACCCTGGTGGCAAGGGAGGTCTCAATCCCATAGGCCAGAAAGTTTGTATGCCTGTCAGTTACGTCAGAATTGGGAAAAGGGAAAGGTAAAGGAATTTGTACTTAGGGACTTTGTCTTGCCTCTGGGTATCAGGAGTTGTGAGTGAAGACAGCTTGGGGTCTGCTGCCCTCTTCACCATCTCTGCACTTACACACCATTTAGATCAAGCTGAAGAAATGGGGTTTAAACACCCTGTGTTCTCACAGGAATATAAGGGAGTAAGAAGACAAAAACTTAGAAGTTGATCCCAGCAGGCCCCGCTATGAGGGTTAGGGTGCTGTCATTGACCTCTCTAGAAGGTGCCACCTGGAGAAAACAGAACCTATTTTCCCTCCCTTGGCATCAGCCATTACTCCCTGCTCTTACAGAGGGGAGGTCCCTGAGTTCCCAATCTATAATCAGTCCAGGATACTCAGTAGGGCACCCTGGACATAGTTTTGAAAACTAGGCTTTAAAAAATCAATCGAATTTGACCAAATTTGTGCTAATTTTTAAATAATAATTCTTTGATCATTGTCAAGCATACAGGACATTTGAACCGGCATTCAGTGACTGTAATGCTTAAACCATTTTCTCATATGAAGTTTATCTGAGCTTGGGCAAATATAAGCCAATAGTAATACCATTTGAAAGCCAGAAATAAAAGAGAAAAGAGAGAGAACAAAAGGGTTGGGGGGGGGGGGAGAGAATGTTATGAAAATAAAAATTAACATATGAGCCAAACTTGCAGAATCAAAAATATTTCACCTGGGAAAGAAAGACTGAGTAACTCTCCACAATTGCTTGTGTGGGCAGGAGTTTCAGAGTTTACACCAAGGCTTTTTGAAACCCATACCTAAATTTTCTTTTTTTTCCCCCATTCTTTTTTTAAAAGTATTGCATAATTTGAGTCTTTTGAGATCTATAATGAGACAGGGAACAAATCAAAAAGTTTTAGGGGATTTTGGCACACAGGCAGGTTGTGAAAATGAATGCTAAAGACACTACAGAATTTCATTTCTTATTAGAAACACCTGCATCTACTTCCATAACTTGGAGATTCTAAAGCTACAGCACTGGGCAGCTCTCACACAGTTACCTAAATAACATCTTTGTTTTATTTATTTATATATTTGGGGGGGGGGGGGTGTGTAGGGGAGGAAGGAGAGGGAGAGAGAGAATCTTAAGTGGCTCCACACCCAGCACAGAGCCCCCTCCGGCCTCAATCTCACAACCCTGAGCTCATGACCTGAGCCAAAATCAAGAGTCAGACGCTCAACCTACTCAGCCACCCAGATGCCCCATAACATTTTTATTTTAAAGCACAAGGTATACTTTCTTGAATTTGGTGATTTGTCTCATTATCTGTGTCCCTTCAAGTCATGCTCCTTCTTGATTGGATTCCTCTCCTCAAGAAAATTTCTCAAGATACTATCAGTGAATGCAGTGCTTAGAAAATTTGTATGGAGTTAAATGTGTCACTGTCCTCTTTCATCAGTGTCACCTCTTTAATCTTTTCTTCCCATGATCACCAATAAAGCGTCAGTACAAACTTCAGATCAACGCAGAGAAACCCAGTTTTACCATTCTTACATGTTGTCTCTTTCTCATTGCCATGGGATGGCTTCTGCTCTCTATAAAGGTGCACTGAGTGCATAAGCACATACATAAGTCCCTCCCCCTCACACACACACACTCGCAAACACACACACACAGACACAAACACCAGACTCCTCGAGAAGGAAGAGAAAGTTTGAGACAAACGAACTTCTGTGACAAATTTTCCAAACTGGACCCAAAATAGCCCTTCTGCACTAAACCACCAATTCAGTGCAAAGAACTACCATCTGGTTACTGTCAGGTCTGCTAGTGCATAAAAGACTCTGTTTTTATACTTTATTTTTCTTTCCCCAAACATGCTGGGTTTCTTTCCCACTGCGTGTGTTGTGTCTAGAAAAAGCTATACTGAAGCGCTATTGTGGTTTGTACTTGCCACCCCCGAAGGCGATGAGCTCCCTTCACTATTTTAAATGATAGACTCTCAAATGCTGACAATGTCCAGTTCTGAAATAACTTTCTTACTGTTTTTATGCAAATTAAGGCCATGATAACTTTACCTAGCATTAGCGTGTGTTCCCACACAGAACCAGAAAAACTGAACTAACACGTCCAGAAAGGAGTGAATTGTCTCCAGTGGTCTTGTTTGAAGATGGTCACGATGCAGATCCTGGTCTATACTGCCAGAGTTTCCAACCCCCAGAGTGTGAAGGCCTCACCAAGCGCTTCCCTCGCACACAAGTCCAGCACAGCTGCTTTTATTTCCCTAATAATGCAAATAGCAGAAACACATCTGTTTTCATGCTTCACTGTTGACAGTCCACCAAAAAATGTGCATCCAATAGCTTTTATCCAAATAGACAGAGACATGTTGGGTCCAAAACACAGAGAGGTTATACGATGTTTTGGTTTTAAGTTTGTGCAATAAATTGAATTTTTGCATTTCATGTCACGCCTAGAACATTTCCCTCTCCCATTCTGACAATATTCTTAGTGAGGTTCCAGACTATTTCCTAGAATGTCTGCAGTGCATTAAGGCTCATTTCTACATTTTATAAAGTGTATTTTGAGACAGCTATTTGAAAAAAAAAAGAATTATGCAAAGTATTTCAGTTCAAAGCAAGGAGTGGTAAAGAAGTACAAATGCATGTGAAATGCACATAGGATACAACAGAAAGAGGTGAGCAGAAAGAGAATTGCTTCTTTATTGTTAATCAGCTTATCTATATTTGATCTTTCTCCCCTCCAACCCCCCAAAAAACAACCCAACTTGAAAATAAAAGTTTATTTCTCTTTGATAAAAACCTGTGTATAAAAAAATGTTCAGTTCAACAGACAGTTTTCACGGTTTGGGAATAACAAAACATGCAGTGTAATTTTACCACTTGTAAAGTAGAGCAAGGGAGGGGGCATAAGATAAACAGCATGTGAAGTTTTATACTCTCTGCCAAAAAAGACTTTTTCAAACATGTCTTTTTGGGATGCCCAGTATAGATGAGTGTCAGATGAGTAACTGTGATCAAGGAAGAAGGTTTTGAGAAGAGAACAAAGAAATGGAAGGTTGTTTGCTTTCATCTTAGAGTTTGCTTCAACCACATCAAATAGACATTAAAATATATGACTGTATGCTACTTAATAATAATAATCTGATTATTATTAATATTTCAGATTACTAGAATCAAAATATTTTAAACACACACCTAGCTTTTCTACCTCTGCTATTAAAATTCAGTTTCAGAACTAAATCTTCTGGCTAATCTCTTTTTTGCTATTATTAATCTGAGATTCTTCTATCTAATAGTAAATAGTTAATTAAATAGTTAATTGAGGGGATCCCTGGGTGGCTCAGCAGTTTAGCGCCTGCCTTCGGCCTGGGGTGTGATCCTGGAGTCCTGGAATCAAGTCCCACGTCAGGCTCCCTGCAAGGAGCCTGATTCTCCCTCTGCCTGTGTCTCTGCCTCTTTCTCTCTCTCTTTCTATCTCTCATGAATAAATAAATAAAATATTTTTTTTAATAGTTAATTGATTATCAAGATGAAGAAGGAATAGAGTCTTTTGTTTCAGATGGAAACATTAAGGAACTTAAAGGGAAACACAATTATCTACTATCTACTCATGTCCCCAAAGCTTAGACTGCAGAAGAACCTATATATATATTTACATAAATAACTTATATATTTATAATTAAATATATATAAATAATATATAATATTCATATATAATATATAAATAATTTATATATATATATAAATAACTAGACTATTGAGAAGAGTCTAGCTGCTTTTCTAATATAGGAACAAATAATGCTTTCTCAAGGCATTGGATTACTTTGAAGTAAGGGTCTCAACCCCTTAATTACCAGAAGGACCAAATAATACACGAAGATCTAATGCTCTTATAGCAGAAGTGTGCAGAACTATTCAATTAAATTTCAAAAATTTTCAAAGATTTATTTCAAGAGAAGTAAAAGGTTCATAGTTGGCACATGCTTTGATCTACCTCTGCACTCCTTTTTATCAAGTCAGACACAATTTATGATTAATATGAGTTTCTGAACGCTCAAGCACCTGCTTGCACATGTTGAAACTTAACATCAGGTGTGATGCTTTTATACTCTTTAGACAGGAATTTATTAGCTAATAAACCAACAAGAAGTAGCCACTGTCCTTTTATAATTGCTTGAGTTAAAGAAAACTAAATTACCTTGTGAATGCATTTGCCATGTATTCACACAGTGTACTGTACCCTGTGCAGAATACATGGGTGCTGCTGTGCCTTCTCTCCAGATCTAAACTTTTTTTTAACAAATCCAAAATCTATACAGTTAAAATGGAAAGAAGTATAAAAAGGGAAAAAAATTAATATAAGGACCAGCCTCCCAGTTATAAAGTAGGTGTGAGGGATCCCTGGGTGGCGCAGCGGTTTGGCGCCTGCCTTTGGCCCAGGGCGATCTTGGAGACCGGGGATCGAATCCCACGTCAGGCTTCCGGTGCATGGAGCCTGCTTCTCCCTCTGCCTGTGTCTCTGCCTCTCTCTCTCTGTGACTATCATAAATAAATAAAAATAAAAAAAAAATAAAGTAGGTATGAGTGAGACACCAGCAGTTTAATTTTTTTCTTGATCTTAGAATAATCTGAATTTTCTAGGAAAGGGAAAAGACTAGAAATGGGAGAATAAGGCTTTCCTTTAGGCGTTTCTTACTGCACAGATGCTGTTCTCTGCTGCTTCCCTCTGTAGTCTTGTTCATACTAAGTCCAAATTTTTATTCCGCTAAACATTGTTCTCTGTGATGATTCATCATTTACAAAATTAAAAGGTCTACTAGAAAAAATTCTTTACTAAGTAAAGAAGGACCTGAATTTTAATCCTAATTCCTCCATTAGTTGGGAATTTATTTTGGCCAAGTCACTGAAGTGCTCCATGACTCATTTTAACTCATTGATAAAATGAGGGTAATGATGTCTGTGTTGTCTTACAAAAATATGGAAAATAGAGAGCATTTGAACCTTACATGTGTTCTATATTATTATTGTTAGTAAACCTGCCAAAAATTATTTCTAAATTTAAAACCAACAGTCACAAATGAATTTTTCATTTACTCAGGCGTATGGAATTTTGAAGCACATTAAAGATCTCTAAGTGGCCTTAGGAAGTGGGTGGTAAAACAATCCCGCTTTGCCAAATACTGGGAGTTATAAAAAGTTTACTCTGCCCCCAGCCACACTGGTCTTCTTCCAGTTCCCACTCACAACCTTTAAATCTAATCAATGAACTTGGCGATTTACATACAGGATTAGGACAACATAGTGAGTAGCTTTTTTATGGTTCTGTCCAACCATATCTCTCAGCATTTCGCCTCTCTCCCTGTGATCCAGCCATAAAGGGCTCCTGTTTATACCAAGCCTTTGTTATGGTGTCAGGACTTTTCCCCTTGGACTATTCACACCACTGCCCTATATCTTTACCTGGCCAATTCGTTCTCATGCCTCTCAGATCTCTCCTCAAAGTTTACCTTTGCAAAGGGCCTTTAGTGACCATGCTATCTCCACAGAAAAAAGTCTCTCCTGTCACTCCCCATCACATCGTCCTCATAGCCCCCTTACCACTTTTATTTATCTCATTCATTTGTGTGTACGGTATTTGATCCAATGAAAATGAAATCATCCTTTATTCTTCTCTTTTCCTCACTCTGACACCCTGTTAGCCAGTCACCTTTACCTCCAAAATGTATTCAGGAAATGACCATTGATGTTCATCTCCACTGTTATTATGCTACCTAGTTACCAACATCACTGCTTTAGACTACTGAAATATCTCTCTAATTGAAGGACCTGCTTCTGCATCTATTCTCACATATTCAATTTTTTTTCATGAAGTCATAATGATCTTTTCAAAAAACTTAAGTCACATTCCTCATGTATCTATTTAAAATCCTTCAGTGGTTTCCCAAACTCAGAAGAAGATTCAAACTCTTTACCATAACCTGTAAGGCCTGACCACTTCTCTAATCTCATCATCTACCTTCCTCGTTTCTGACCCTTCTTCTGTTGGCTTTCTTCCTGTTCTCCCAGGGGATTCACTAATTGTCCATGCTTGAACACATGTCCTCCTTGCCTTCACATGAGGATTTGCACTCAGCATTCAAATCTTATCTCAAATGCCACTTGTTTAGACAGGTGCCCTTCTTGATCTTTCTCTATGATTTGCCACTTTCCATCATTTTGCTAATTATTTTTTTTTCTCCATGGCACTGATCACTATCTGAAATAATCCTATTCTTTTATTTTCTCACTTGTAAATTCTCCATCTCTCCCACTAATATGTTAGATCTCTGAAAGCAGGGTCTTTATTTATTTTTTATTCATTGTGATTTCTTCAGTACTTAGAGTGGGACCTACCAAAATAGGAGAATCTTAATTCAGTATTAAATGAATTAATAAGTGGTTCATTGCCTATCTTCCTCCCAAAAATGTAACTTCCATGAGGGCAGGAACTTGCCCGTCACATACGCCACTGTATTCCCATCACCCAGCCTAGAGCTTAATGAATACTCATTAGTTATTTTTTAGATATTTGTTGAATGTAAGATAAATAAATGACTTAGTCTGAAGAAGGTAATAGATATAAGCACTTTAGGCTGCAAACCAAAATATATTTATAAAAGTTCTTGTGTCAACAGAAGTTAGAAACTCTAATATCTTTTGGCAGCCTAAACAAAGGGCAAGTAGCCCAAGATTTTCCTTTGAAAGATGTGATTGAGTCAGTAAGTATAGATTCTCATTCCAGACCAAAGTACTCAACCCCTTAGCTGCCAGGATCCTTGCCCATTGATGGCTCTCAGCTGAGTCCTCTCAGGGATCTCTCTCTGTTGAACAGAACTACCTCTTCAAGATTATGTCTCTTCAAAGGAGAGCCTGCATCCGATGACAGTTGATGAAGGGGTATAAAGGCCTAGCTTTCCACCCCAATTTGGAATATCTCCAAAGTGCAAATCCCATATTCAGAGCTCTTGATGGTGTTGGCTGAGGTCTCTATTGTGATTCTCTTGTAGGTCTTCAGCTTCTCTCCGAGCCCACTCCAACTTCTAACTCTCTAAGTGCTGCTATAATGAGAACTCACCTAGAGCACCTGCAGGATTTCCATCCAAGAATCTGTTTCCAAGAGAACCTGGCCCATGCAATTATTAAAGTAACTTTAATTTATGACATATAGTTTTTCTTTGAGTTGCTAATGATTTTGACTCCAATTCCAGAGTGTGGTTTTGTCTCCACACCACCAAGCAGTTCTCTGATATCAGCTGGGTGTGGTATAGTGCAACTCAATTCTGACACTATCTACTTGGGAGATATCATTTCTTGGATATGATACTTGGAAGTATCATTTTCTACAAGTTAAGGACTCAGTCCCACAAGACTACTCACTTCATCACCTGTGCTTCTGACCAACTGGCTATAGACTGGCGCTTTCAACAATCCCCTCCCTGGGTTCAATTAATTAGCTAGAGTGGCTCATAGAACTCAGAGAGATGAATACTCATTTTACTTACTAGGTCACCCATTTTTTGTAGGTCACCCATTTATTATAAAAGGATATAACTCAGTAATAGCCAGATGGGAGAGATGCACAGGACAATATATCAGGAAAGGGCATGTTCTTTCTGAGTGCCCAGCTTTCCTTGTATCTACATGTGTTCACCAACCTGGAAGCTCTCTGAACCCAGTTCTTTTTCTGGTTTTTATGGAGGCATCATTATATAGACATGATTGATAAATCCTTAGCCATCAGAGACTAATTTAACCGTCAGCCCTTTTCTCCACCCCAGAAGTCAGGGAGGTGGAACTGAAATTTCCAACTGTCCAATCATGAGGTTGGTTCCCCAGCAACCAGCCTCCATCCTTAGGTGGGGTCCAAAAGTCATCTCATCAACATAATATCTCATCAACATAACAAAAGACACCTGTGTTGCTCTCTTAGGAAATGCCAAGGGTTTTAAGAGCTCTGCCAGAAATAGGGATGACCAAATAGTTATTTTTTATTATAAATCACATCACAGTTCTCATGATTATCATTACTTTTTGTATGAGAATACCATAAGTTAAGTATTGGTATCATACAGAAATAAGCAAAAGATAGAGGGACCATTTTGAGGAGCTCACTCTCTTGCACTTTAGGGAAGAAACAATATGGTACAATATAGTTATAGAATATTGCTAGATGAGTAGAAGATACATAAAACAATAAACTGTCAAATAAAAAGCATAAGCACTAAATTTATATCATATGCAGAACCACATCACTTGTTCTTTCATAGAAAGAGTGTTCTTACATGGACAAAAATCTGAATACAAGCAGGATGTCTCTAAGAAGATGCACAAAATGTCATAAAATCCAACCATTAAAATCATAAACTGTATGTGCAGAAAAAAACTCTCAGAACTCACCTAAAGCTTTTTGCTTATTTGCATCCTAATTCTAAGAGTCTTGATTTTCTGGTTTGGATCTGGCTATGCATTACAAGTTCTAAGTGTGTGTGTTGCCATGATGTTACAGTAGGGGAAGATACATGAGACAGGAATGTTTCAGAAGGACAGAACCATAGAAGCTGTGAGTGGATCAATGGTCAGTAAGGAGCTCTGAATAGGAAAATCTGTGTTCAAATCTGGCTTTTTTTACCTCCTTGTTTAATTATTTCACTTGAACTCCCTGTTTTTAAAATCTTAGTAATTGTGGTTGGCAAAACAGTCAATCCCAAAGATGTCTACCTCCTACAATGGTCATTATAAAGATCACACCAAATAATGCTTGCAAAATAGTACAATTTTTGGTATATAGAATGTTAATTATGGTCGGTATGTGTGGGAACAAAACTATACTGTTCACTTCAATGGCAAAGTCACTATAGCAGGGCCTCAATATAAAAAATAAGTTAAATTTGCATGCTGGTCTTTTAAGAGAGCAAGAAAATGTAAATATATTTTCTCTAAAAATTCTTTCTTAAAAGATTTATATATTTATTTGAGAGAGAGTGTGTGTGTGCACTCATACACACACACACACACACACACACACACATACACATACAGGTGGGGAGGAGCAGAGGGAGAGAATCTTTAAGCAGACTCCCTGCTCAGCATGGAGCCTGATGGGAGATTCAGTCCCAAGACTGATGAGTTCATGACCTGAACTAAAACCAAAAGTCAGACACTAAGCTGACTGAGCCACACAGGCACCCCTAAAAATTTTTAATCTGAAAAAAACCCTAGATTTTATTTGCCTATAAAATGCTCTTAGGAAAAGCATACCATTTCTTCATATGTCAGATAGATTATTTATATAGCTATATGTGGAGAACAAATCATGGCATTCCCAAGGTCAAACACAATATCTATAGTGGAGAATCTCACCAGCCCTTCTTGAATATATTTTCTACACTTCATACACTCTGATAATGATCTGATGAAGAAGGGTATAGAGTATAGAACTAGTATCATCCCACACAAATATATATAACTACATAGAGAAGAGAAATTGCTGAATGTTTATCTGTAGGAATAGAAATATGCCCTTATGTCAGAATTTAGGTAAGAGATAAAGTTTTTATGTTGGAAAATAGATTGTAAATAGGTGAAAAGCAAAAATAAACCAACAAGGAAATGACAACTTAATGATATGATTCTAAGATTATAGACTCCAGTTTTGCATTTTAGGTTATGAGTGAGAGGGAGAGTAAATCTTGGGGATCATTTTCACTGGTAATTTTAAAACACTCTTGGAGGGCATGTGCTAGGCTTTTGTGAAACTTTTACAAGTCTATAGATAAAAGAGATAAATGAAGCCGATGTAGCCATTTTTTATCTAATCTAGATTTATTCTACTTAAAAGACTGATATTATTCTGAGGTTGTGTTGTTGGCAATCAAATTCTATTTCTTGGCATCAAATTCTTCTTTAATAAAATGAGAATAGAACTTTGCATTTTTAAAATGCTCTTATTTAGCAGAAGAAGAAAGAAAAAAGAAACAAAGAAAGAAACAAAGAAAATTTAGAGTTGGTAGCCCCATGTCAACTTTTGTTTTTAATTTTACTGACCCATGAATCCCAGGAGTCTCAGAGCAGCTGCTACAGTCCTCCTTCTCTGTTTTGCAGGGGAAGACACCAAGGCCTGGAGAGGTAAAATATCCTTCTCAGGATTCCTGACTAATCGGTGGCAGCACCAAGCCTAGAACCCAGTCATTTTCAGTCTTTTATCAATGGTCATTAATACAACGTTTTTGAAGAATAAAAATAGCTGTGTTTCCACCCAGAATTTTGAACATTTTTTTCTAAAATAGATTATCAAAGAAGTTCCAATGTTTGTTGACTTATCAAAAGTGTATTATGCATATCTAAAATTTTTTTGTATTTCAGCAGAGAATCTAATATAAAAATATTGCTTTTACTTGTGTTTACTTTAGGATTGATTCACTCTTTTCAGAAATACCTGACCCATAGGGCACCTCTGTCTCAATAAAAGATAGAAGCTAAGTGACAACATGTCAGCCCAGCAGGTGACAAACATTCACATCCCAGAAGGGCAAGTGCTTAGAATTCTCAGTTGGATTTTAAATGTTTTGGAAATGTTAGAAGAAGTCAGAAACTCTAGTACCTTTTGGCAGCCTATTGAAAGGGCAGGTAGCCAAGAATTTTACTTTAAAACATCTAATTGAGACAGTAACTATGGGTGGTTTTTATTAGTAACGTTGCTAGTGGTAAAGATAAGCATTTGTTTGGAGGTAGTGTAAATATCTCTGCCCTGAAATAAGTAATATGCATATCTGGAGAGATGACAAAAGGCAGCCTCCCCAGGGACCTGACACTGGTTTTTCCAGGCCTTGAGAAGTGACAGAGTTGTTTCCTTAGCTGCTAGGAAGCATTATATTAGGTACATTCTTAAATAAAACACAAGGATGTAACTTGAATCCCTAGGCATGCTACACTTAGATTGGTTTACTCCGGTTGTCTGAAAATGAAAGTTTTTATAATTGTGTACATAATGTCTTTGAACTCTGAGCATCTGCCTAAAACAGCTGTTTCTGATTAAAATTAAGCCAAAGCTTTTCACCAGTGGAGAATCCGCAGCAGATAAGAAGAAAAATATGTGGGTGTTATTGGGACTGTGCAAGCATCAGCTTTCTTCTTTTCACTTCAGATTACGTGCCAGAGGCCCTTGATCATTTTATTTTGAGAAATAGATGCCGTTTAATATTAAAAGTTGAAAATCTTCAAGGACATTACATTTTTTTTCAGGTACAGTGCCAGTTAGACCAGTTCATTAATTAAAAAGTATTTTAATTCTCCAACAACAACAAAATCATTGTGTAGGTGACTTCTTTGTTTGCAGAAGCCTTTGTTTCCTATCATATCTTGTTTGGGAAATTTATAATTCCTACTATTATGGGAGCTGTATGTCTTATTCTAAATTCATACTGGTTTTATGTATCACCTTGACTAGGATATAGTACCCAGCTATTCAATGAAACACTAATCTAATTATTGCTGTGAAGCTATTTTATACATGTGGTTAGCATTTACAGTCAGCTGACTTTAAAGAAGATTATTCCCCATAATGTGGGTGGGCCTGCCCAATCAGTTGAAAGGCTTTAAAAGAAAGCACTGAGGCTCTTTTGAGGAAGAGAAATTTCCAAAGACTGCACCATCAGCTCTTGATGTTTTCAGATTATAGGCCTATCTTAGAGATGTCAAAGTTGCTATCCCCCACCATAGCATAAGCCAATTCCTTGAAATAAATCTCTTTATATATACATGCATATATACGTCTTCTACTTGTTTCTTTGGAGATCACTGAATGATACACCTTCTAAATACAGTAGTCCCCACCCTTATCTATGAGGGATATATTCTAAGACCCCCCCAGTGAATGCCTGAAGCCATGAATAGTACCTAAACTCTTAATATACTATATATATAGTATATATATATATATATATATATATACTATATATATAATAAAGTTTAATTTATAAATTAGCAACAATAACTAATAATAAATCAGAACAATTATAACAACATACCATAATATACCATAATAAAAGTTATGTAAATGTGTCTCTCTTTCTCTGTATCTCTAAAAGCACCTTCTTGGATGATAAAATGCCTATGTGATGAGATAAAGTAAGGTGAATTACAGAAGTATTGTTAGGTAGCCTTAGACTACTATTGACTTGACAATGTCAGAAGGAGGATCATCTACTTCTAGGCAGCAACTGCCAGTAACTGATACCTCAGAAAGCGAATGGGTAAAGAAGATATGGTATATATGCACACTGGAATATTACTCAGCCATCAGAAAGGATGAATATTTACCATTTACATCAATGTGAGTAGAAGTGGAAGGTATTATGCTGAGTGAAATATGTCAATCAGAGAAAGATAATTATCATAAGGTTTCATTCATATATGGAATATAAGAAATAGTGAGAAGGACCATAAGGTTAGGGGAGGGAAGCTGAGTGGGGAAAAATTAGAGAGGAAGACAAACCATGAAAGACTCTGGATTCTGGGAAACAAACTGAGTGTTGTAGAAGAGGAGGTGGGTGAGGGGGATGGGGTAGCTGAGTGACAGGCATTAAGGAAGGCACGTGATGTGATGAGCACTGGGTGTTCTACTATATGTTGGCAAATAGAATTTAAATTTTAAAAAATATGGAAAAAAAAAAAGAAAAGAAAAGAAAGCGAACCTGGGGATAACTTGGGACTACTGTAATAAAACTTTTTTACATGGATGAAGACAACTCTAATATTTGCAACATGGGTATCACTGTTTATCATAAACCATAAATTGCTATAAATTAAAACCCTCTAATTCATCTGTTCTTCAGTCAACACGATTTTTATTTCTATACCTCAATTCCCCATTGATTACCTTCAGATAGATTTTTGATTGGTTAATTATAATCAGAAGTCAATTTTAAAAATGAAGGTGATTCTCTTAGGCTTTCTTTCAAAAGAAAAGATTATCCCTACTTTGAATAAGGGAGGGAAAGCATATATGTATTAACTCCTAAAGCTATTACTGAAAAATAAAAGTATTCATACAACTCTTCTCCATTCCATCCTCAGCATGTTATTTGAAAAAGGAAGGAGGGGAGGATAGAGAAATAAAGAGAGAAATTGAAAAGGATTTTACATGGGACACCTGGGTGGCTCAGCGGTTGAGTGTCTGCCTTTGACTCAAGGCATGATCCCAGTTCAGGGATCAAGTCCCACATCAGGCTCCCAGTGAGGAGCCTGCTTCTCCCTCTGCCTATGTCTCTGCCTCTCTCTGTGTGTCTCTCATGAATAAATAAATAAAATCTTTAAGAAAATTTAAAAAATGATTTTACAGAGTTTACTAAAACTGCAATAGACTATTACCTAATGTGAAGGCTTGAGACCAAGAAAAAGTAGATATTTTGCTAGCTATCAGGGAGTTATTCCACTACTGAGAATTTATCATAGGAACAAAAAAAACCAGTTTATAGTACCTGTTCATCCTGTTCAGATTACTAAATACAAAGATGAGTAAACTGTGGTCCCTATCATGAATATGTACAGAGAAAAATTCTATGACACCAAATTACAGTGGCAAGGCCACATTTCCACATTTCTTTACCACATTTGTCTTGAACCTGGTATATCTATTCTGCATAGATAAGAATATAGATATATTGTATATCCTCTATGCCTGGAGGGTTTGTGCAAAAAAAAAAAAAAGCAGAAACAAATAGCAAATTTTATGACCTTAAGTAGCTTAAATATTAAAACATGATTATTACATTATTTATTGTGCATAACACAATACAGTAAAACTTAGTAGCTTAAAACAATGTACATTCATTGTCTTACAGTTGCTGCAGGAAATCAACAGCAGCTTAACTGTGTTAAGTTCTAGTTCTCAGTATCTCATAAGTTGTAGTCACGATGTCATCTTGAGCTACAGTCATCTGAAAGCTTGCTTGGGACTGGAAGATCTTCCTCCAAGATGTCTTTCTCACGTGGATGTTGGCAGGAAGCCTCAGTTCCTCACCACATAAACCTCTTCACAGGACTTCTTGATTTTCCTCACGTGCCAGGCAGTTTCTCTCAGACTGTGTGATTTAAGAGAGCAAAGGGAAGTTCAATGTCTTTCATGACCTAGCTTCAAAAGTCACTTCCTGTCATTTCCACAATATCCAGTTGGTTATCCAACTTAACCCTATTCACTGTGGAAGGGTAGTAACAGTGTCATGAATATCACAAAGAAGGATATTTGGGTCCATCGTGGAGACTGACTACCATAGTCATTAAATAACAAGGCCAAGAAGCACATTCTAAGTCAACAAATACATATCAACAGAGGTTAAAATGAACATAGCAGTTCTTAATTGATAGCAGTAGCATAATCAGAATCAGAACTCATCATGCATGGTTTTCTGAAGGAGGTAAAAAAAAGTTTTAGGTGGATTTTTGAAGAGGTGAGGGACTGATTTTCAATGTACAGAGAACATCTGAAGAGCGTGGACACTCCAGGTAAATATTAGTAGACTACGGCAGGATAAGGATTATCCCCAAAGAGAGTCAGGTCACTTACCATTAAATCAGAGTTTATAGCAATATTTTAACATTGGGTAGAAGAGATCTCAAAGTAACCTTCTACTATTAAGGTAGGAATCTGAAGCATTCGCATCACAAATATCCAAATGTTTCTTTAAATGAGATGTTTTTGGGGACCCTGGGTGACTCACTTGTTTAAGCATCTGATTCTTGATTTCAGCTCAGGTCTTGATCTCAGGATTTAGATCTCAGGGTCATGAGTTCAAGCCCTAGGCGTGGAGCCTCCATTAAAAAGAAATAATAAAATAGATGCTTTCATTACACAAATATAAAAACCAAAAGCCACTGTAATAAATAACAAATTCAAGGAAATGTGTTTAGCTCAATGCACAGTCATTTTTCTCTTGTAGATGTTAAAGTGTGTGTTAATTATTAATATCACACACACACACACATATACAAATACATCTTTTTAAAGTTTCTCTGTGCCTTAGCATCTCATTATTTCATGGAAACTAAAATTTCTGCATAAGTTTGATTCAAAAAGAAGGTTATCAACAGACTGCCAATGCTAACAATTTAAGTTGTCTAATTTGTCTGATGCCGATTAAATCATTCTGAGCAACCACTCAATTATAATTTGGCATCTCTTATTTCCCTCTTAGTAAACATAAATACTCTCTGCTTGGCAGTTTTAGTTTTTTATTACAAGTTAGCCACTGGACTTTCTTTATAAATCAGTTTCTCGTCAGTATATTGTATATCAGTTCAGAAGCCTTAATTCATCATCTCAAAGCATACTGACAAAAAATTCTAAGGATCTAGAAAACTGGAGATCCAATCTCTGGAATGTAATGCCCACTTAAAATCTTCCTTCACCAAAGTCCTATTGATCATTTTGCCTCTCAAGACAAAGTGGTGACATGAGTCCTCCCACGTGTTTTTTTCTTTACACTTTGAATAAATCAAAACTATAGTTAAGGATCAAAATTCCCAGAGGGAGATAACAGAGACTTCTCTAAAGGTAAGAGAATAAAAAATCCTTTACTCTTCCACTGAAAAGATCTGATGTTATATTTTCTTTTAGAGATCATTAACATACCTGGATGTTTATATTTTGCATGGCATATCAGAAAAAATAAGATGAAGAATTACCAGACATGGATTCAAGTCCTTCCTCTGACACTATTTATCATCTGGCATTAGAACATCAGCTTGGGGCACCTGGGTTGGTTAAACATCCAACTCTTGACTTTAGTTAAGGTCATGATCTCGCTGTCCTGAGATGGAGACCCATGTTGGGCTCCGTGCTCAGTGGGGAGTCTGCTGGATATTTTTTCCCTCCCCCTCCACCCCTACCTCCCCTCTCTAAAATTCTATTCTGGGAGAAACCCTTTCATTTTGTTTACAGTCTACTAGCAGTAAATCTTTCAGGAAAATAGGATAGAGCAACTCAATCCAGCAGAAGGAAAAGATCCAAAACAAGATATTATTTCCAAAAACAAAAACAAAACTTCAGCCATTATTGCAAATTTAATTACTGTGCCTTAAAGTGTTCCATAATTATTATCAACCCCCTTAATTTATGCCATCCACATGAGGAATACAAAAAAGAAGAGAACAAAATTGAGGCCAAAACTCCAGTAGCTGAGATGTTATGAGCCAAGGGTCTAAAACATTGTTAGGCTGTGAAAACACACGTACAGGGAAATCGGCCAGTGATCCTTAGTTTTTAAAGTACACCTTGCTCATTTCTGTTAACAGATTCAAAATTCCAGAATAGGCCCTGGACATTTGTACAGTAAAATATGGTGTCTGTAAAATCAGGGTCACCCTAACCCGTTAAAGAAAAAAAAGAAAGGCACTATGCATTTCTGACTTATCTGGAGAATCTTAGCTATGTTTTTGAGATCACTCTCTGTGAGGTTTTATATGAAAATGCCTCTCTTTATCCCACTGCCTACTGCATGAGCCTGTGTATATAAACATCAAGCATTTTTAAATGCTCTGATGTCTTTATAAATAAATCTGTCAGATAACACTGTATTTTTCATTTGTGAATGATTACTAAGTGATCTTTAGAAATTGGGAAATTTGCAGGAAAAAATTTTTTTTCTTTTTTCTTTAATTTTTATTTATTTATGATAGTCACACAGAGAGAGAGAGAGAGAGAGAGAGAGGGAGGCAGAGACACAGGCAGAGGGAGAAGCAGGCTCCATGCACCGGGAGCCTGACGTGGGATTTGATCCCGGGTCTCCAGGATCGTGCCCTGGGCCAAAGGCAGGCGCTAAACCACTGCGCCACCCAGGGATCCCGAAAAAAAATTTTATTTTTAAAATATTCCCCTTTTAGGAATAATCATCTTCCTGCTGTGTAATTCTTTTAATTTTGGTAATTAAAATTACATTTTTCTTTCACAAATATTTCTATCCTCTTGGAATACAGTTTAAATTGCTATGTTTTATGGAAAACACATGATGGCTGATTTTCCCTTGAATCAGAAGTATTTCTCAAGTTATCCCAAATATATTCTATTTCCTTAAAAGGCAGCTTGGGGCACAGATGGGAAGGATAAAGCCCTTTATAATCATTAGAAGTATTGGCTTCCTGTACAAATTTTTTCCTGTCAGGTTCCTATCAGCATTTCTATCAAAGAACTGAGCTTCCAGGCCTTTAATTTTTATTTTTCTTGATGGAGCCTTTTCCAAATTGATGTTTTGCATGATATGGTAACAGAAATATGTACAGTAATGTATAGGGAGAAAACCAAAATGAGAGAACTAAAATAATGACATAATGCAGAGTTACTATTTCAATGGCAGCCAGTAAAAGAAACAAGAGGAAAATATTCTGCAAACTTCAGCGAAAAGAGCATTGAGCTTAGGTTTGGGCCCTTCTGGTTTCTCTGCTATCTTGCCTTGAAGAGACTTTTGTCTCTCAGCTATAAAATGAACATGTGCACTTTTATTTCCCTTCAGGCTTAAAAAGCTAAGACTGTATTTTTAACTCATGTATGTTATGGGCTAAGTTGGGTCCCTTCTAAATTCATATGTTGAAGCATTGACCACTAGTACCACGAATGTGATTGTATTTGGAGATAGGCCTTTAAAGAAACGATTAAGTTAAAATGAGATCATTAGGATGAGCCCTTATCCAATTTGACTGATATCAGGAAAATTTGAACACAGAGTCAGTGTACATGCACACAGAGGAAAGACCATGTGAAAATACAGCAAGAAGGCTGCTATCTGCAAGCTAAAGAGAAAGACCTTAGGAGAAACCAAACGTGCTGAAATTTTTGTCTTAATCTTTGGCCTTCAGAACAGTAAGAAAATTGATTTCTGTTGTTTAAGCCATTGTCTGTGATATTTAACAGCAGCCCTAGCACACTAATACAGTGTGCAATGGTACTGAGCATTAGTTTTATTCCTTCTTTAAGACAAGTAAAAAGAACTTTTAATTTTAAATATAGTATTCCATATCAAAAAATATCTCATGTATAAATTAAAATTTACATTTACCAAATAAAATAAGATACCTTACAGTTCATATCTTGTTTTGCTATTTTAACTTTTAAACACAATTAAAAATTCTCTGCAACATAGAACAGGGATTGGCTAATTTCTTTAAAGGGCCAGATGATAAATATTTTAGATGTTTTTGGCCACATGATTTTTATTGCAACTACTCAATTTTGCTGTTGTAACAATACATAAACAGAAATGTGTGGCTATGTTCTAATAAAACATTATTTATAGGCACTAAAATTTGAATTTCATATAATTTTCACATATTTTAAAACAGTATTCTTAGTTCGAAAATTTTCAAATACTAAAAAAGAGTAAAAAATCATTCTTCGCTTGCTGCTGTCACCATAGTTTGCTGACCCCAAAATGGTATAACAAAATTGAAAGTGACCAGCTTCTGTTTATTCCTTTCTACATCACTGTTTATTTATTTTAAATCTATGTTTAATTGCAAAAATATGTAGCATCATGGTGGTTTGAGGCCAAACCAAAGCAGATGAAAGCTCAAATGAGTCCTTACCGGTAAGAATTTACCCTAGAAATGAAACCACACAGTTGAGTCTGCGCGTGTCAGCACCACTATATGACTCAGAGTTCTCTGAATTAATTTCCATATAGAAATCAATGTTTACTATAAGATAAACAGCAAAATATGCTAATTTTAAGCTTACATTTATTGTTAAACCTCATCAGTAAATAAAATATCATTTAGGAATTGAGACTGCAAACTAGCCTGCAGGCCAAATTCTGGCCTCTGCTTATTTCTGTAAATAAAGCTTTATTGGAACACAGACACTCTTATCCATTTATATACTGTCTATGGCTACTTTTTCTCTACACTGGCAAGGTTAAGTAATTGTGACAGAGACCTTACATTCCCCAAAGCCCAAAGTGTTTACAGAAAAAGTTTGCTGACCCTAAGACCAAAAAACATTTTTTTTTTTTCCTGGGAAAAGTATTTTAACACTGAGATTCTTTAGAATAGCTGGGATTTGATGATAATAAAGAGCAAAGCAACCATAGTAAATGTATATACTTATTGCCGGCACCTAAGGTAGACCATGTCCACTGTCCTGTCCTTGGTACGCCACTAATGTATAAAAAAACTTTTGACTGAGTAACGATCTAGGGCTCAGACTCCATAGATATTTGGAGTTGTACAATTCCTTACTCAACATATTAATTGGGCCTTAGATTCTACTTGGCTGATCTTATAGAGCTATTTGAATACATAAATATAGATGAGATAGAAGAACCTTCCAGGAGAAAAGTGTTTGGAAGGTGTCATCCCTTCTCTTTGAGGTTCAAAATGATTTTAAAACAAATAGTAGACTATTTCTGTTTTATCTACAATTGCTTGAGCTGCGCCTTGCACATAAAAAACACTCAATACATATTTACAGTCAGACAAAGGAAACTCCAACCAGGGAGAGGTGTCAAGAAAGGATCATGGATGATGGATGAGAACATGAAATGGATAATGTTGGTACTGGCCAACTTAAGGATGAGTATTGATTCCCCACACAACAGAGCCAGCCTAGAACCTTGGGTGCACTTGGGGAAATTTGCTATGTGAGTGAATCTAAGGGATTACTTTACACCATTAAATTGGTAAATTTGGGGGCCCAAGTTAAGTGTGTGTGTGTGTGTGTGTGTGTGTGTGTGTGTGTTGGGTAGACCTCACTGAAGGAAGTAACATCCTCCAATTTGTTTGAGAACCACCTCCATTAGTGGAGCCTGGTGATTCAGTCATGGCCAAACCTTTGTTTTAGCAGACTCAGAGACCCAAGATTCAATAGTAGTGAGCTCAAATATGGACATGGAGCCAACAGAACTGTCTATGAGATTGTCAAGACTTGGACCTTAAGCTGTCACCCCAGGGAGGCAGTAGATATGGAAGCCTTAGGAGCTGATAGTAGAGTAAGGACCTCCAAAATATAACATTAGGCAGTCAGCTCTTTAGGAGAGAATAGTAGAGTGGGTTGGATGAATTCCTGTTCAGTAGGAAAAAAAAGAGACAGAGACAAGAATTGATTTCCTGACCACTAAGATATGTCAAGATACAGACAAATGAGCCCTGAGAAAGACTGACAATCTTACAGAGAAAATGGATAGATATTCCAAAGAATGGCAACTGGGATTCTAATATAATTTTTTAGTCATTGACCGTTGAGACAAAAATATTTAGGTTACAGAGTTAAGGATATATTCAACCAGAAATACCTAAGTAATTTTTAAGTATTGCTTAATAACATCTAGCTCCGTCATGCCTCTCTTCAGATACATTAAATCTTGCTTTAAAGAGAAGCCATGGTCTGGCACATTTTGCTTCAGGAGGTTAATCTATGTCTTTACGGTGGCAGGGGACAAAGATGAATGATGTAAAGTCAAAGTCATCGGTAAAGGGAAATTTTCTTACTAATATGTTACCTAAAATGACTATGTGTGCTCTGTTTTTGACATTGTTAATAGAATACATATATTAGCCATCTCCTATTTCTTTACTTTTGGTTATATTCTTATCTAGCAATAGATTTGTTTTACAAATTTGCTACAATGGGGTGAAAGGTCAAAACTTTTAATTTTTGTTTTGCTTTGTTTACTTTGTAGTTTTTATTTCTAACATTGTCTTAGCCTGATTGACATGCTGTAATCATTGAACTATGTCAACATCCTTTGATAGTGATGGTTATTTTTTATCTCACATTCACGATATTAGTTTCATTTGTTTTCTTTTTGGATAGAGTTTTCCAGTGATTACTGAGCTCTATCAGGTAGTAGACAATGAATGGCTAGTCATTCTTCTGACTCTTCAAAAATACAGTTTTAAAAAGCTGACCTTCACATAGAAAAATCTCAAGTTTCAAATACTACTACTAGCAGGAAAAATCGTTAATAATATCTAGGCAATGTGTTTATTGGTTTTGTATTTATTACTTAAAATTCTCAAACACAAGAAAGGATATATATTTATAGCCATTTTACAACTCGAGACCTTAGAGCTTAGAAAGGTTGAGTGACTCACACAAAGTGAAAAGAATGTATGGTCACTCATAATTAACAGAGGATTCCTTTAAATTTCAATTTCCTCTTGTATAAATAAATGACTATTATAGCTCAATGAGTCAGAAGTGCATCTTGAAAAGGTATACACTTTAAAAATGTATACAAGAGCACCTGGGTGGCTCAATGGTCGAGCATCTGCCTTTGGCTCAGGGCATGTTCCCAGGAGCCTGCTTCTCCCTCTGCCTGTCTCTATCTCTCTCTGTGTGTCTCTCATGAATAAGTAAATAAAATCTTTAAAAAAAATAAAAATAAAATAAAATGTATACAAAAATAAGCAAAGAGGAAAGTGGAAAAAATTTTTTATCTCTGGTGCAAATAGGATAGATCTCAATATAATATTAGACTGTTATGTGTAATATGCCACATGTGATGTAATTTGGGCCAAATTTAATTGTAACTGAGAGCCAATGATCATTCCTTAGCTTTTGAACATAGGACAGTGATGCAGAGAGTGGATGGAAAAAATGCTCTGTGGTTCACACCAGGAAAGGCACAGCCTAGTAGTGTAGGTGGATTGTGAGAAGGACAAGAAAGAGCGGAGATGAGGGCCATTTCCCCCAACAAACGAGAAAGGGCGGTGGGGCTGGAGTACATGTTCAATAAAGATAAACCTCTCCCTACTTTGTTTCTGATCAGAAAGAATAAGATATAAAGTGTGATAACCTCATAAGAGCAGAGGAGAAACACATGGAGAAAAATACTTGTTGATTATTAATGCACATGAAAGGAAATCTATAAATTCAATTCTTAGAAAAATTGCTAGCTCATCCTAAATTTGGGAAGTTTAATAGTGTTGAAAGGATACTTCTCCTAGAGACAAGAAAATCCCCAACCCCATGGAGTCAGGTGCAAAAAAATTTGAGAAGAGTTACACCTGGGTGTCTCTGTTGGTTAAGAGACAGACTTTTGGTTTTGGCTCAGTTCAGGATCTCAGGGTCTTGAGATCAAGCCCTGCTATGGGCTCTGTGCTGGGCATTTAGCGTGTCAAAGATTCTCTCTCTCTCTCTCTCTCTCTCTCTCTCCATCTCTCTCTCTCCCTGTTCTGACCTACCTCCTCAACTTGTTCTCTTGTGCACACAAATGCTCTCTTTCAAAAAATATTTTTTTTAGGAGAAATTACACAAAAGTCTCATACTAATCATGGTTGTGGCTTCCTATCACTCTCATGAAACAAGATAATTAAACATAGAAAACATATATCTTCAATAAAAAGAGTTGCCAGGACAAGAAAAATAGACTGCCAAGATTTCATTCATTCTATTTTAGACAACTAACAGACCCAGGAAAATTGTGATCATCGAAAAGGATGAAACTGTGAAGAAAAAAAGAATACAAATTATAAAATATAGATATGAGCAATACCTTAGAAGATATATGCCATGTAGCAGAGGAAAACTACAGAGTATAACATCTTCATATTTTCAAGAAAATTTACCAAAAAGTAGAAACCTAAAAAAAATGGACTTTATAAAATGAAATCATTAAATAATAAATGGAGGATATCAGAAAAGAATCCATAGTGGTAACATCAAAAGACTTTTAAAATCTAATTAGAAACTGATCTGAACAGACATTACTGAAAACAAAAGCAATGATATGAAAATGTGCTTGAGAAAATTGTATAGAATGCAAAAATGAAGAAATTGCAGAAAATATGCTAGCTATGATGGAAAATAATAATGATGAAATATTTAGAGAACTGGTATGCATGAAAACACAATAAGATGGTTGAAACTACCAAAATAGGGATCCCTGGGTGGCGCAGCGGTTTGGCGCCTGCCTTTGGCCCAGGGTGCGATCCTCGAGACCCGGGATCGAATCCCACGTCGGGCTCCCAGTGCATGGAGCCTGCTTCTCCCTCTGCCTGTGTCTCTGCCTCTCTTTCTCTCTGTGTGTGTGACTATCATAAAAAAAAAAAAGAAAAAAAAGAAAAACTACCAGAAATACTTAAAGATATAATAGACAAGTTCACAGTAAATTAAAGGAAATCCAAATAAACTAAAAAAATTTATTTTTTTTACCTTTTAAAAAAGATTTTATTTATTTATTTAACTTTTTTTTGAGTTGTTTTTATTTTCTTCAGATAAATATCCAGAAATGGAATTTCTGGAATGTATGGTAGCTCTGTTTTTATATTTTAAGAAACTGAATCTGGTTTCCATAGTGGTTATACCAATTTACATTCCCATCAATAGCACACAAAGGTTCTCTTTTCTCACACTCTCACCAGCTCTTGTTACGTCTTATCTTCTTGGTAATAGCCATTCTGTCAGCTATGAAGTGATACCTCATTATGGTTTGATTTGTATTCCCCTGATGATTAGTGGTGTTGATCATCTTTTTGTGTACCTGTTGGCCATCTGTATGTTCTCTTTGAAAAAAATGTCTAATCAGATCCTCTGCCCATTTTTTGAATTGTATAATCTGGTTTTTTGCTCTTGAATTGTATGAGTTCTTTATATGTTTTGAATATGTATCCCTTATCAGATATATAATTTGCAAATATACTTTCTGCTTCAGTAGGTTACCTTTTCATTTTTTTCATGACTTTTTGCTATGCAGAAGTTTTTTAGTTTGATATACCCCCACCTTTTTATTTTTGCTTTTGTTGCCTTTGCTTTTGGCATCAAATTTTTTTATTTAAATTCAATTTGCCAACATATAGTATGACACTCAGTGCTCACTCCATCAAGTGCCCTCCTTAGCGCCCATCACCCAGTCACCTCATCTTCGCCCTTTCACACACCCCTTTGTTTCCCAGAGTTAGGTGTCTCTCATGGTTTGTCTTCCTCTCTAGTTTTTCCCCATTATGTTTGCCTCCTTTCCCTTATAGTCCCTTTCACTATTTCTTATATTCCACATATGAGTGAAACTGTATGATTGTCCTTCTCTGATTTATTTGTTTTAGAGAGAGAGAGCTTGAGTGAGGGGAGAGGCAGAGGGAAAGATCTCAAGCAGACCCTGTACTGATCACGGAGCCTGACATGGGGCTGCATTTCACGACTGAGATCATGACTTAGGCCAAAATCAAGAGTCAGATGCTTAACTGATTAAGCCACACAGGCACCCCAAATAAATTTTTTTTAATTAATTGAAGTACAGAAAAGAAAATTGATGAATTTATACCAATAGCATCTTCAAGGGTAGGGTGAAAGCAGGAATGTATCAATCACTGTAGCTGAAGAATTTGGATTTAGAATCCACATGGAGGCAGAAGTTAGTACAGATACACAGCTCATTCATAAAACTGAGATTAACTCAGTGAAAAAGAGACCACAGGGAATTCACCCATTGGAAGGGAGGGGAAACAAAAAATTTACCTGTGTTTTTCTGGACTCATGGGAATTGGAAGTCCAAAGTCTGCCTTACAACACACAACTCATTGCAAATAGCCATGTCAGTTAAGGTTAAAATATTACAGTCCCATATTTATAATCATTTTTTACATATAATCTCCGGATCTCTAAAACTTCCTAAAGTCACATTCTCGAAGTCCTTGGGAAACCTGAAAATAAGACGACAGGCTGAGATCTAAGTAAAGCCAAAGTGAATTCTGAGTCCTGAACCTTAGTGAGAGAGGTAAATTGAAACTTAGGTTTTGAGTTTTTCTGATGTGATGTTTTTTGAGTTAAATAACACTTAACTATTGGACTACCTCTACTGTATTTCTGTCAATGTTCTTACCTGAAAGCAAGTTGCTTGTGAGGTTTTTAGAAGGTTATTACTTATGATCAGCAGAGAAAAATTTTATTAAGTGCTATTCTTGGTGATCCAGAGGATAGTGGTTTATGATGCAAGAATGACCTTATTTTCTCCTTTGAAATAAAAGAGTTGAAATTGATACCACTTAGTATGTATTTCTGAATGTTAGTTGGAACAGAAAACTTTTATTTGGGCCAAGAGATTTTTTTTTTTTTTATAAAAGAACATAGAGCTATTTTATAAAGCAAGTATTTGAGGGGTGACCTGGGTGGCTCAGTTGGTTAGCCGTCCAACTCTTGATTTTGGCTTAGGTCATGATTTCAGGACCATAAGCTTGAGCCCTGCATCAGGCTCTGTGCTCAGTTCAGAGTATTCTTGAGATTCTCTCTCTCTCCTTCTCCCTCTGCCTGTCCCCATTCACTCTTTCTCTCTCTCACACTAAAATAAATAAAATCTTAAAAAAAAAAAAAAAACAAGTATTTGATCTCTTTTTGTGTCTCTAAAAAATCTAACAGACCGGGATCCCTGGGTGGCACAGCGGTTTAGCGCCTGCCTTTGACCCAGGGCGCGATCCTGGAGACCCAGGATCGAACCCCACGTCAAGCTCCCGGTACATGGAGCCTGCTTCTCCCTCTGCCTATGTCTCTGCCTCTCTCTCTCTATCTGTGTGTGACTATCATAAATAAATAAATAAAAATTAAAAAAAAAATCTAACAGACCAATGGATGCAATAACGATAATACAAACTTCTACTAATTCATAGCCAGCTGTGTAAAGATTACCAGTAACTTATCACAAGTTATGAGACAGGTGCTACTATTATGCAACTTTTACAGATGAGACACTTGGGCTCAAGACAACAGCAAAACTGGTAATAGTCATACCTCCAATTTGGAAATAATAGGAAAGCAATTGTTTTTTAGCTCAGGATCAGGAAACTTTTTAAAATTAAATTAAACTCTTTTAAATTAAAACTGAATGAAAATGGGCTAGGCTATCTTGGGGGGAAGTGAGTTTCCCTCATGGAGAAAATCGTAATCGTATTGTAATTCTAAGATGAAGGTTCAAGCAGCTGAGGCATCTGGTGAGAGCCCATTTTCCGGTTCACAGACAGTTGTCTTTGTCCTGCAACCTCACATAGTAGAAAGGGCAAGGGGGTCCCTTGGGTCTCTTTTATGAAGGCAGTAATCCCATTCATAGAGGATCCACCCTCATGACCTGATTGTCTCCTGAAGCCGCATCTCCAAATACCATCAATTTGAGGATTAGGTTTCAACATATGAATTTGGGGAAACATAAACATTCAGTTTGATTGAAATGAACTTTCCAAAAACTAAAATAAAAAAGCAGAAGGAGGAAAAGAGGAAGGAAAGGGGGTATTGGAGAGACTTCAGGGATCTTTTAGAACAGAAAGGAAGTACAGGCTACCTTGAAAGGGGCTAGAATAGGAATAGGAACAGACCACTGCCTTGAAACAGGGCAACCAACCCATCATTAACTTTTCTCTCTGTTCATGTCTGGGCTCAACTACCTGAGCTTCCTCTTACACACTGCCCACCTATCCTTGACCTTCAGGGCCTTCCATTTAAACTGCCTATGGGGATGGTGGAGGCTGGGCCCTGCATGAAATGTCTTTGAGATGAAATTGAGGTAGGAGGAAGAGTAAGGCCAGGGGTAAAGATTATGGAAGGGAGGGTTAAAGCAATTGTAAAAAAAGAGAACTGATTATAGAAATGGAAAGCAGGGAAAAGATTTTCAGTGAGAAATAATTTACAGTGAGAAATAATATTTTAGGGATCCCTGGGTGGCGCAGCGGTTTGGCGCCTGCCTTTGGTCCAGGGCACGATCCTGGAGACCCGGGATCGAATCCCATGTCGGGCTCCCTGCATGGAGCCTGCTTCTCCCTCTGCCTGTGTCTCTGCCTCTCTCTCTCTCTCTCTCTCTCTCTCTGTGACTATCATTTAAAAAAAAAAAAAGAAATAATATTTTAAGGATATGTCTCATTGAAAAATCAAGGAAAAGCTATCATTTTTTTAATTAAGGCATAACTGAACATAAGACTCCATATTGCTCATTTGCTTTTTATTTCTATAAAATTAGTTAAAATTCTGCTTAAATTTATTAATACAGGAAGATATTTTCATAATCCCTCTCTTCTTCCCTTTCTCCCTCATTCTTTTTTAACAGATCTTGCCCTGTAGAGTTAGGAAATTATAGTCAAGTATCTCCTCTATCAAGAATAAATGTTTCCAAGCCAAACTGTAAATTAGATGTGAAATCTGTCCAGCATAGTTTTATGCTGTATCGTCTTTACTGGTTTCACTTTTCCAATTCCAAAGTAAAAAGTACAAGCTGGATAAGTTCTTATTTTTGTAACACAAAAGTGCTGCATCCGTGTCCGTATAAAAAAGTCTTAAACTTCTCAATAATCCAAGAGTGTTTTTCTACCATATGTTACATATAGTAGCTTGAAATGTGCTTGTACGTTTTAGCTCTTCTCTGTCTCAGGTGGAGAACCCTGAGTTCATTTTGCTGTTGTTTTGATGTTCTGTTTTGTTTTTCAGAACAAGTCAATGTCAAAGAAAAATACAGAACTTTGTGTGTTCATGATATTAATCCCCTTTTTTTTAAGCTTAATGTTTCAATGGCTTAAGAAAATCAATGTTCCATAAGCACAAATGAAGTGAGTAATACAATAAAAACAGGCCTTAGGTCATGTTGTAAGAAACTGAATTTTTAAAAAATTAGGATAAACTCAAGCCCTCAATAGCTCTGATTTAATTTCCTGTAGAGTAAATCCATTCTCAGGCACCCGTGGATAAGTTTGTTATTTAGCACTTCACTGAGTCTCTTTTTGAACTTTACAAAGAAACAGACTTAGTGTCACAGGGTCCAAGAACTTTGCCTTGTTCTCAGTGGGAATGCGGACCATCCCCTGACACATAGCTCTGACCTTTTAGTACATGGTCATTGCTTTTCACCCTTGATCACTGGATAGGAATTATCCATGTGCAGAGAACTGCTTTGTTAACTTTGGTCATACCATACATTCCTAGTAAAAACTAAAGGATTACTGGAGAGAAAAGATGGAAGAGAAATTGAATTACCTATTTTTTTATGTACTTTTTAGATATCTTTGTGGGGCATATATTTTGTCTCACAAATATCACAGGATTATTTTGTTTTCTTTTCAGAATATTGAATTTTTTAACCATTAATTTTTTTGCTTTTAAAAACATATACATTGATACTAGTAAAAAAAAAAACATTTTCCTTAAATATTTATGAACTGGAACATAGCAAATTTGTCAGAAGAAATCTCCTGGGTCATCTGGTCCAATCCCTTTATCTCCTATGATGCATGTGAAGAAACCCAGGAAGATAGGAATTCTTCCCAAAGTCATGTAGTAAGTTGATAGGCAGGCTGACCCTTGAACTGAATTCTTTGGACTCATGACAAATGTTATTTTCATAGGATAACTGGTTGCCTCTAGGTGAGTGGATAATTGGTCCTTTTCTTTCTGGGACTTCCTGCTGTTTTCTGTAACAAATCTCATGTTTTTATAGTTAAGGATGTTGTTGATGAAAACATGGAGATGATGCTATGGTCAGAGCTTCTTTCTGGTGTGTTCTGAGCTGCTGAAGACTGATTCACTGAGGACCGAACCTCAGAAAGTTCTCAGATTGTCATGACAAGTTGGCTGAGGGGCCTCTAAGAGCCGCATGACAGAGGATTATCACATTAGCTAAGTGTCTTTCTGAAATCCAGAAGCTTTTGATTTTTCTCTCATGAAGTAGATTCTCACTTCAGAAATAGTTCTCTTTTCAGATAAATTTGCTGTAGAATAGGAGTAAAGAATGTTACTAAGAGAGTTTTTCTCCAAAAATCTTTCATATTATATATTTATACAAATAAGAGAATCCAAAATATTTAGAATAAGTATTTTTTCTGACTTAGCAAAAAAAAAAAAAAAAAAGAAAAAGGTATAATGAATATAACTTCCAATGTAGACTACCTCAATATTTCACTAAAAAGTTGGGAAAATGTAGCAAATCTTGAAATTTGCAACATGTTGATAGTTCTTTTTAATTTTCTAAATTTTTCTAATTATGCAAGAAACTTTTAGTCTCAAATTTTGTTTTCATATTTATTTCATACACTCAGAAACTTCCTATAAATTTAGCCATAATATGATTTCATATTACTTTAGTTTTCAATCAAAATAAGCTTAGTGCTTGATATCTAGGGAAAGAAATAGAATAATTTAAAACATTTCAATCTTAAAATAATATCTCCTCTTGGGAATATTATGAGAATAATTACTCTCAAAAGATAAAATCATTAAATTCTTTAGCAGAATGGTAGTGTACAATTCCAAAGTTATTATTCCCAAAATAATTTTTTAAAGGTTTTATTTATTTATTTGAGAGAGAAAATGAGCTGGGAGAGGGGCTAGGAAGAGGGAAAAGCAGACTCCCCACTGAGCAGGGAGCCTGCCATGGGGCTCAATTCCAGAACTCTGGGATCATGACCTGAGCCAAAGGCAGCTGCTTAACTGACTGAGACACTTAGGCACTCCTAATTTTTGTTTTTAATCAATGTTACAAAATGAGTTCTATTTCAATGTAGGAAAACTTTAGTGAAGACTTACTTTTTTAAAAAGATTTATTTATTTATTTTAGAGAAAGAGGGTGCAAGAGCAGGGATGAGGCAAAGGAAGAGAATCTCAAGCAGACTTCCTGCTAACAGGGAGCCCAATGTGGGACTCTATCTCACAACCCTGAGATCATGACCTGAGCCAAATCCAAGTCAGCCACTCAACCAACTGAACCATTCAGGTGCCCCTCATGATGATTTACTTTAATTTTATATCCATCAATCAATATATAGCCCAATTCATGAGTTTTTTGGTTGTATTATATAAATCAATAAAAATATTTCAAGATTTATAGCTAAAGTTAAGTGCTATGGCTTTTAAACTATTCAGAAATAGTATTTTCCTTTTCAACTCTATAATGTACAGAAGTGAATGTAAATGAATGTATGTGTAACAATGCAGGATAAAGTTAGTAAAATTCTTGTTAGTGGTCTTTAGACTGCATTGCATTGCCAAAGTGTCACAAGTACATCTGCTTCCAAAGTCTGTGTTTTTAGTGTTGTTTATTTGATGGGCATAATATCTCTTCACAGGAAGTTAGCATGACATGAGTAGGAGACTCACCAAAGACCATTTATCCACTGACATTTCCCTTTGTTTTTATACTTATTACTATAAAAAATGCATTGATCTGATGACGAGAATTACAGATTCCAGTAATAGGAAATAGAATCATTTTTCTTACTAAGTCTCAGCTGTTGGTCAGGGTACCTCTGCAAGCACATAGCCTGAAGGGGGCTGTGTTCAACAGTGGAATAGGGAATAATGGATCCTAAAACATGCTTGATTCCTGGCCTCTATGGGAGCTTCCCAATTACCCGAGTCAAGGAATAGAGTCAAAAGACCAACATGTTGAAACCAATGATAGACCTGTTAGTAGAACTGAAAAAAAAAAAAAAAAAAGAACAATTGTATTATTTCAGTGTTATTGCTGCGGTCAGATTCCATGTCCTTCCTTCGCTGCTCCCCTCACAACTCCCATTCTTTGATAACCATCCTGTCATCTTCCTTATCTTCCTTTCTTAGCAGGCTAAGGAATTAACTGGTATAAGTGTGCAGTGTTAAATCAACATCTCATGTTGTCGGTTTCTTGATACACAACTCACTTACACACCACTTTCTGAATTCCCTCCATCCAACACGAACACACACACACACACACACACACACGCCCAAACATAAAGGAGAGACATTTTAGGTTTGGAAGATTGCTTTCTGCTCTACAAATTACAATATATTTGTAGTGACCTCATCCTATTGTGTGGCCTGCATAGGAAGCATTTTCTCTTCTATTGCCACATAACCATTGCCTGATTCATCTGGTTTTCTCCTGCTCTTGAATGAAATCATAGAGAAAATTGTATGCACATATGGAAATATAATTCATTTTAATGAGGTTGAAGTTTCAACAGATGAATTTTGCATTATAAACATTTTATGTTTTTTTAAAACTAGTCAACCCAGAGTTCCTTATTTTTATAGGCTTCAACATATTTTGAAAACTAGAAGAATTATGAATTTTTAATGTCAAACACAAAAGAATAATAAGAAAAATCACTGAACAAATGAGGAGGAGGTATTTGATTTTATTTAGCTATGATTACAATAGAGAGAACACTCTAGATCTGAAGATTACAGTGTCTTGGCAGTGTAGCTTTATAGGGTGGACTTTTTATAGGGAGGAATAGACAAGTTCCAGAAAGGATGATTTTACAGTGGGATTGATTTTGTCATCAAAGCAGTCTTAGTCAGTCAGTTGAGTAAGAAACATTTATCTCTGTGTCTAAGATCTTTTGGCAGGGAGAGGAAGTCTGGCTAGCTATTGAGAAGACAGAGAATGGGAATTTAAAGGGTCCTTCCGTGTTTGGTGTGGTCAAAGGTAAACAAGGGAGTCATTGAGAGTCTTATGAGAATCAGGAATAAGAGTTGGCAGTGAGGAGTGCCTGGGTGGCTCATTCGGTGGCTCAAACTGTTAAGTATCTGACTCTTGATTTTGGTTCAGGTCATGATCTTAGGATTTTGAAATTGACTCTGTGTTTTGCTTCATGTTGGGTGTGGAGCCTCCTTAATATTCTGTCTCCTTCTCCTTCTACCCCTGCCCCCCACTCACTTACTTGCTTTCTCTCTGGGAATAAAAAAAAGAGTTGACAGTACATTTTACTAAGTCAAATGGCAAATGAGTCTTACCTAAGTCAAATGGGAAAGATGGATCTTTACAGTAAAATTGAGAAACTTACAAAATATTTATTCATGAATACATTGAAAATAACAATTAGCTCATGATCCCATAGGTGATTTTACCATTAATATATAATTTCCAGTTAATATAGATAGTGATTTTACAAAAAACTATATTTCCAAAGAAAAAAGTTAGCAGAGTGCCATTTACAATTTTTAATTTAATTTAATTTAATTTAATTTTTTTTATTTTTATTTATTTATGATAGTCACGCACACAGAGAGAGAGAGAGGCAGAGACACAGGCAGAGGGAGAAGCAGGCTCCATGCACCGGGAGCCCGATGTGGGATTCGATCCTGGGTCTCCAGGATCGCGCCCTGGGCCAAAGACAGGCGCTAAACTGCTGCGCCACCCAGGGATCCCTATAATTTTTAATTTTAAAACATTTTTAAATGTCTGGCTTAATATAAAAGAGCCAGACTCTCATTCATTTGGTTATAATATTTTGATTGAAATAAAGAATATCTGGCTTCACATAGATATATAGTTTGAAAAGGGAAGAGTAGACTTTTTGGATAACTGTATTCCTCTTTGATATTATACCAAAACTCAACAAGCTATAAATTCTTAAGATTATTACCAGGTAGGATCTGAAACTATCAATGAGCTATCCACACTGTGTTTCAATAGACTATAGTCTATTGGTCTATTTGCATTTTGAACAGATATTTAACTCATGAATGGTTTGTAGCATTACACATTAGTCCCTATTGAAAATATTGAATCACTGAGTAATACAGATCTTTTAATGTTGACACATTTCATTACATATTATCGAAAACTAATATTCATTAATATCACCACTGATCACATCAGAAAAGTCTCTTAGTACTAGGAAGCCTCTTGTGTTGGTTAGACATTTTCCAAAATTCTAATTTTTGTTTGAGAAGTCTGAATTTTGGGACACCTGGGTGGCTCAGTGGTTGAGGATCTGCCTTTGGCTCAAGTTGTGATCCCAGGGTCCTGGGATCCAGTCCTGCATTGGGCTCCCCATGGGGACCCTGTTTCTCTCTCTGTCTGTGCCTCTGCCTTTCTCTGTGTGTCTCTCATGAATAAATAAATAAAATCTTTAAAAAGAGAGAAATCTGAATTTTATCACTGAGTGCAAATATTGTCAATTGTTTTCCTTGATAAAATGGCTCACTTATTTTTTTGAGAAAATTTCTGTCAAACACCCAAGTCCCCAAAGCCATAGTTTGTCAGCTCTTATTTCAAGAAAAAGGGTGAAAAAACAGAGCTAGTTCATTAGGCTCAGAAATCAATTGCTTAAGTGATTTTCCTCAAGATAGCCATTGTTCCTTGGTAGGGCAGCAAGGTCCTTTGTGCATATTCCTAATTCTTCTAACAGAATCTTGAAAGAGGTGTACTTAAGGGTTGAGATTTAACAAAGTCTAGAAATTGATTGCTTCATCAAGTGAATATTCTTAAGTGATACTAGCCTTTTCTTTTTCTTTTTTTTAAGGTGAGTGCACGGCAATGAAAATGTAATGGACAGTTTGCAGCCAATGCCTTCATTAGTAATAGTCAACAATGTTACCCATCAGAGCTTTGCACCATCAATGTAAAGGTCAACACAATAAAAAGGCAAATAATGTCTTAATACTATTTTGAAATTAGTTTGAGACCTTGAAAGGGTCTTGGAAACTCCTAAGAGACATCAGACCACACTTTGAGAGCTGCTAATCTAGCCTACATAAATAAGGAGCCAAAAAAGTTGTCATAGGTAGAAGATTTGTTCAAAATGCAAGTAGACCAATAGACTACAACATAAAAGTGTGGAGAATTCATTGATACAATTTCAGATCCCACACTGTATGTAATAATCTTAAGCTGTTAAAAATATAGCTGTAGCCTGGGTATCTATTATTAGGTCTGCTAAATATTAGGCAAAAAAGAAGAAGAATTAAGAATTCCTACAATATCATCAATATATTCTTCAATAATTTATGTTGTGGTTTCTTTTCTCTTTCCTGCTACTGCTCTAGAGATTTCTCCACTGGCTGCCTTTCTACATTCTAAACAATCTTTGCTTTCACAATCTGAGTTGCCCTCTTCCCAATGTTTGTCCTGACACTAGTCACTGTTTTAAACCAGACTGTTTAATTTTGTATTGCATCTTATGAAAGCTCAAATGCCTAGGAGCTTTTATAAAAATGTTCAATTCTTTCAAGTATATGATGGTCTACTTTTAAAATCAATAGTCATTAGAATACATTTCTTCTTAAAAGCTAAGGAAGGGATCCCTGGGTGGCGCAGCAGTTTAGCGCCTGTCTTTGGCCCAGGGCGCGATCCTGGAGACCCAGGATCGAATCCCACATCGGGCTCCCGGTGCATGGAGCCTGCTTCTCCCTCTGCCTGTGTCTCTGCCTCTCTCTCTCTCTCTCTGTGACTATCATAAATAAATAAAGATTAAAAAAAATGTTTAAAAGCTAAGGAAGTATACTCTTTCAACAAAGCTTCAATACAAGGCCATACATAGAGTCCTGTAGGAGACTACCCCGTGCTGTCAGGATGTGTACCTCTTACATTCCTTGCATTCCCAACCATTTGTTCATCAATAATAATATTTATCCATTTTTCCTTGGTAACACATTCTATGCTTGGTTTCCCTCAGTGTGTATTTTCTAAACCACTGGCGTATGCAAAAAAAAATGGATCACAGAAGTGTTCACTTCAACAATACAATCTTCTGGGCAAAAGAAAAGCAGGCCTCAGAGTTCTTATGGGAAGTTTAGACAGTGAATGCTTGGAACGCTATGCCCCAGACACTACATTGGGGCACAGCTGAGCCAGCCACAGGGAGTGCCTGGAAAGCTGGCACCTAGCTTCCTTTTTAAAGGGATGCAAAACAAGCATCTTGCAAGGAGGGAAACCTTGCATTATTAGTTTGCTTGGGCTGCCACAACAAATAACACAGATTGGGTGACAAACAACAGAAATTTATTTTCTTACAGTTCTGGAAGCTAAAAGTCCAACATCAAAGGGTCAGGAGGCTTGGTTTTAAAGCCAAGCCTGTCCCCTTGGCTTGTAGATGGCCCTCTGTCTGTGTCCTCACATAGTTTTTGCTCTATGGGCATGCACAGCTGGGTGTCCCTCTTTGTGTGTCCAAAATTTCTCTTCTTATGAAGTATGAAGATGCCACCCAGTTTGGATGAGTCCCCTTAAATAGTCACACTCTGAAGTAGTAGGGGTTAAGTTTTCACCTATAAATTTTGAGAAGGGCACAATCCAGCCCATAACACCCTTGTTCTTCAATTTTGGAAGGATGAATGATTCTCTTCATATAAAGAAAACCAAGTCAATGTTAGGTTTGATGATTTCTCTTTCTAGAGGGAGAATGGTTACCTGTGTTCAAGTGTCATATCAAGCATAAAGGAAGTGACTCAACATACTCCAGCCACTGAGGAGGGCATGTTACATACTTCTTACTTGATTCTCACAATAACTAAGAATATGGTAAGACTATAAGCCCCGTTTTTTAAATCTGAAAAAATTTCAGGGACATAAAGTGTTACCAAAGGCACGTAATACCGGCAAAACCACCTGTCACAACCTGTTCCCTCCAAATCTATCAAGGCTCACGTTTTCACCACTACACTAGATGCACAGGGAAAGCAGAGCACCTAACACTGAGTCTGTCATCTGGAAAGCACCCTCATCTCCTCATCTCCATCAATAATCAGCATTATCATTAACATCACTATTATCAAGGGCAATTATCATCATGAACTACTCCAACACTTCAGCATTGTTATTCCCACCTTAATGATGAGCAAACTGAAATCTGAAGAGGAAAACTTTGTGTGCTTGGGAGTTTTGACACTATTTTTCGAACTGCAAAGCTCTCTCTGCTGTACCCCCATTGCCTTCATAGAATTGTTTTCTGTAGTTTGAGGACTTCATTCTCCAGTTTTGATTCATGTGTTATTCCCTCATGGCAGGAATCAAGGGAATGGAAGTAAGATAGTGGTTAAAAGCTGGGAACTGTGAATCAGAGCTTCTGGCCCCTGCTCTGTCCACGTATGTGGGTTTTCACACAGAGTATCTTTATACAGTATCCATCAGTCACAGAAACTTTGCTGTGGAACCCTAAATGGGGCATTCTCCATCTTAATATAACTTACTCCATTTTAGAATTTTTAAAAATATCATAAGCATATTTGTGAGTAAAACATGGTACCCTTTCTAAATTACTTTCAAATCTTAAATTTTAAATTATCATGAAAATAAACACACATTTTCTTAATCTTAAAGGGATTACAATTCTCTTAATTATCAGGTTTCCACCTGGAAGCTCTGTATGCTTTTGAATTGTACTCAAAGCCACTTGTACATGATCATGAATAAATTGGATTGTGAATATATACTGTGGAGTGTAACAGTATCCTAGAGCCATAAAGAAAATAATCAACTGAATATTTCAGCCCAGTTCAGTTCTTTTACAGCTGAACACACAGTCTGATTTTCAAAAGATGTATAATATCCACATTATTATGAATGTATCATGACTCACCATTTCTGACCAGTAACAAACCACATATTTTATTGCCCATAATCACAGCTCATTTTCAGTGTGGATAGCAGGGAGTTTAGATATCTTCAAATAGTTTTGCTTCTCTTCAAATTCAGTACTAACAAATATCTGCAGGTACTGTATGCGTTATAGAAAAAGTTTTTTTAAAATTATCATTTTTCAGTAATTAGTGTAACAGAAAAAAATAAAATAGGTCTGATCTTTTATGCTCATTCCATGGACAAGCATGTTTCATATATTCATTAAAATAGAAGATAAATTCTATGAGAGCAAGGATTATGTCTCACACCTAACATGGTTTCTAACACACTAAATAAATATATATTGAGTGAATAACTGATTGAATGAATACAATTGACCTTGGTATACAAAAGGACCAACCATTTTAGCAATTAACCAACTCATTTATAATTAAAAGCAATTTTAGCAGAGTGGTAAAATGCTAATGTCCCTTGGGTTGTTAGTAGTGAAGGACTGAGAATTTTGTTCTTGGTAAAAAAGTGATGTTTGCGGGGTTTTATACAGTCCTCTACAGGTAAAAAATTTTAAAGATTCTTTCTTTTCCTACCGTGTTGGTATATTTTATTGTTTTATTTATAGTTTTTCCTTTTAAAAAAATAGAAATACCACAGGACATGTCAATATCTATAGGATTCCCTATACCATGATTGAAGACAGTTATGATTTCTTTAAAGCAGTTACTGACCTCAGACTGACTAAGTATGGCAGTTGAGGACTGTGGCTAAGGGCTCACCACCTAAAATGCAGTGAGTCAGCACTCTGGGTTTTCATTCCGAGCAAAGTCATTGACTCATGTGTGACCTTAAACAATCCTTTTGTGACTCAGTTTCTCTGAGGAAAATAACTCTCATATAATAGACAAGGTTTGTAGTAGGAGTCTTAGCTGATGTTAATGGGCATTTTTAAATCTTAAAATCAAAACATAATTTACTTTTAAATTTTGGTTTCTCTTAACAAGTGACTCATTTAGGGTCATATCATATTTGTATTCATTTTGACTTTCTTCTTAAAGATTACATATATTGTATATGTATAGTACATATATGTGCATATGCATTTTTTTTAAAAAGGAGTGGTTTGTATGGGACATACCAAGAATACCTGAAAATATACCTACAACACTTGAAAAGCTGTAATTATGTAGAGCTACAATATTGATATGTTTAATACAATACAAATATTGAACAATATAGATATTTTAATAATTAAATTATAATTAAATTGAATATGCTACTCTATTTATATAAATTGCTTCCTATGCCTTATAGAGGAATTTTTTTTTTTAGTTTAGTAAGGCAGGAAGATAATTTTGCAAAAATTCCCTTATATCTATCTTCTTTAAAATATCTTCTATTTTTTATTTTTATTTTTTATATTTATTTTTTAAGATTTTTTATTTATTCATTCATGAGAGACAGAGAGAGAGAGAGAGAGATAGGCAGAGACACAGGCAGAGGGAGAAGCAGGCTCCCTACAGGGAGCCTGATGTGGGACTTGATCTCGGGCTCCAGGATCAGGCCCTGGGCCAAAGGCAGGCGCTAAACCGCTGAGCCACCCGGGCTGCCCTATTTTTTATTTTTAAAAGAAAAATATCCTCAGGTTCTGAAAACTGGTTAACTTTCGTGCCTAAAATTTGTTCATTCATTCATTCACTCATTCTACAAATGTGAAACTCACTATGTGCTAGATGCTGCAGATGTAGCAATGAACAGGAAGACAGAGCACCTTTCCTGATGGAGTTCACCTGCTGGCATGTAAGAATAGGCAAATAAACTGCAAATTGTTGTAAGTCTAAACAAAGAATTAAAGTAGTAGCTATGATAGAGAATGAGAAAGGGAGACTTTTTTTAAAAAATAGATTTTATTTATTTATTCACAAGAGACACAGAGAGAGAGAGGCAGAGACACAAGCAGAGTGAGAAGCAGGCTCCATGCAGGGAGCCAGATGTGGAACTCGATCCCAGTATCCCAGGATCACAACCTGAGCCAAAGGCAGACGCTCAACCGCTGTACCATCCAGGCATCCTGTGGGAGACCTTTTTGAAAGTGTGAACAGAGAACACATTTCTAAGAAGTGTCAATTAAGCAAGGAACAAATGAGAAGTGACCTATGACAAGGAAACTGAGGAATGAAAGCATGTGGTGTGTCCCAGGCTTGAGGTAAGATCCGTAAGGCTGAAATGTAATGAGAGAGTATGGACAGGCCCCAGGGCATGCAGGGGTCATGCAGGCATAGGGGAACTATTAGGAATTTTATGTTAAATGCCATAAGAAGTTTTCATAACAGTTTACAATAAAAATTTTCATTTATTAATCATATTTAATCCTCTTTTGATGAAGTTCAGTGGTCATTCTTTTCATTTCATAGCAAATCAATCCCTTTCCATTTTCTTTTTTCTCAATCCCTACTTCCATTCACCACTCGTTCTTCATTTTGTAACCTTCCCATACTTGGTTTACATACTTAAACATATAGTATTGTTTTATGTGCTTATAAGGTTTTGCATAAATTGAACTAAAATCTCATTGTGTTTTTTTCTCACTCAACATTGTGATTTTCCATGTAGTTGTTCAGACACTTGGTCTGTTACTTCTTACCCTGCAGAGAATTCCATACAACACATCCATATTCATGTGTCTATTCCTGAGCTAACGATGAACTCTAATTCCTCACTAACACAAAAAGTGCTGTGATGAACCTTGATCTGCGTGGTTCCTTGTGCAACTGAATGAGAAATGATCTGGAAGGTATACTCAGGGGTGGCATTGCTCATAGGCATATGCATACCTCACTTCCTTGTGTGCTTTCATGTTGCTTTCCAGACTGGTTGTACAAATTGACATTTCCATCAACAGCATACAAAAAGTTCTTGTCTCTGTATATCCTCACCAATACGTTGTTTTGTGAACCTTTATAATTTTGATATTCTGATGTCTACACTGAAAATCTGATGTCTTCAATTTCCCTTTTCTCCTATTATTAGTAAGTTTGATCATCTCTTCACAGATCTGTTAGCCATTTAGGCTTTCTTTCTCAGGGTGGTTTGTTCACTGTCTTGTCTCCCCTATACCATCAGATTTTTCTCTTTCTCTGTTTATTTGTAGAAAATCATTGGTATTCTAGATAGCTATCCCATATTGCTTTGTCTATTTTATCTACTATGTTTATTGTTGGTTTTGTACAGAAAATTTAGAGCAATCTGTCAATTTTTCACTTTTGGTTTTGAGCTTTTAGAGACTTTGTGAAGAAATCTTTCTCATTCCTAGGTCACAAAAAGATCCTCCTATTTTTTTTTTTCTATTAACTTAAAGCCTTTCACATTTACACCTATAATCCATCTGGTCTCCTTTTGTATGTGGTATAAGTAGGGGGCACACATTTAGGTCTTTTCAAATAATGAGCCAATTTTTCCAATGTCATCTAGCAGAAAAATGTGCCATTTTAATATTTTGTTTCAGTTATATGATAAATTATGTCTTATATGTCTTCTTCTGAGCTTTGTTTTGGTCGATTTATTTATCTGTTCCTACCAAGATCATACTTTTTTCTTTTTTATTAATACTATACTATCTCCTAATACCTGATAAATTTTCCCATATAAGCCTCCTTTAAAAGATTTAAGAGAGTATTTAAACCCACAAACTTACTCATCTTAGGTAGGGAGAGAAACAAAATAAAAAAATAGGAAGATTTAGAAAAACTCCAATTAAAAATAAAGAGATTATACTTGGTTTAACCATTGATTTAGTAACTGGATAAATCTGGTGGTAATTCAAACGAAATTCTTAGGTGTACAGGGTGGAGATATATATATATATATACATATATTCATTTTTACATATATATAATCAGATGTACAAGATGTGAAAGGATTTGAATTAAAAACCCAAGTGTCTTATCACCATTCTATTCATGATGCCTAAAATCCAACTATTAAAGATTTATTTTTCTAGGCAAAGTTGTTTAGACAAATGCCTAATAAGAGGAGTGATATCAATAACAAAGGTCTGATAGTCAAATTAGCTCATTATTTTCAATTGGTTAATTATAGACATCTCAGCTTGACTGCTATCTAAGAGTATTTCTTGGAGCACAGAAAAGAGAGAAGATTCAGATCTAAGATAAAGAGGACCCTCCCTCTGTTCATGTTCCTCTGACCCCCACTCTTCCAGACTGTGTCTGTAGACAGCTGGTGCCCTCAGGCTGATGTCAATTGCCCAAGTCTCTACCACAAGTATGGTATTGTATTCCTTTAGAAGAGAACAGCAACTTTTGCTATTTGGGATGCTGAAAGGATTGCTTTTTTATTTGTGGTTAGAATTAAATTATTTAAAGCTGATTGCCATTTGATACCATATTTTCTATTACATTGTTTGCCCAATACCTTTGTTTAAAAAAACCCCAAAACCCCTAAGTCTTGGTTTTCCTGCTATGTTGATTGCCCAAGAATCCCCCACCTGGGATTCGATCTAGACATTCTATGGACTCTGTGGAAAATGTCTGATTTAATTAAATGCTTAGATGTCAACCCTGTGGTTTATATGCAACTACTGTCATTCTTTCTGGGCCACTGCTCTTCTCATCTTGCAAGGTCATGGGGTTTCATGAAGCAATGATTATTTTCCTTATGTAAAAATAACAAGTGGGAAGAGAAAAAATTGGCACATAAAGAAGGAGAAGGAAGGGAAAAATATACAGAGAGGATAGAAGATAATTGAACATGCTGCTAATATTATTCTTTAGTAGAAGACACATTCTATAAAGCAATATTCCTTGCCTCTATATAATGTCCTTAGTGGAGGAAGGTTGGCTGACAATAACTTGACCTTTGCCACTTTTGTCTCCTAATTTCTTCAAATAGAATCTATTATCTGCATACTCATGGGGAGCATGTGGAAAAGAAACAATAATTAGGAAAAACATCTTATTTTATAAGGAAAATGTATTCTTTAACTCAGGGTTTCATTTTTATCCTACTCTATCTCTTACTACTATCAACAATTTCAATTTCTTTTAAAATAAAGCACAAATAAATCTAGTGTTAGTTTTTTATGGGTCTTATCAACCAAATACTCTACCCACCTCAATTCCAGATTACTGTCTCCTTGAGATACCAGTTAGTTAAAGTTAATGTTAAATGTTCAAGATCATTTAATTCTAAACTATCTTGATTACTCATGTGGTAAATTTTCTTCTGTTGACTTTTTTGGGTCTGTGTTTCTTAACCATTATAATGTTCTATAATCATGGAAAGAATAGAAAATAAACCACCTCTCTGTTTTTGTAGAAAATTTTACATACAGAAGAGTGCATGTCAATATTTAGTGCTTCATTCTCTCTAGGGTCTTGGTTAATGTGAAGTTATGAACCAGCAGTGGCTTTGGCTTTGAGGTTGCTGGATTCATCTCCTCACAATCCATATGGCAGTGAGAGGTTTGCTCCTTCCATCCCTTTCAAAAGTTTGAAATGTTACTATATATAGAGAGATATCTGGGTATTTACATTGGGCTTATAGTCTTTCGATACCTCATTTCATCATCTAGTAAAATTCATTCATTTTCACTTCACACACTGAGAAGTTCCCAGTGCAAAAATGAAGGATATTATTGGTACTTTGTAAAGATCATGAATTCTTCACAGCAACTCTTTTCTTCCCTGTGCTCTTCCTATTTTATTAGAGGACTAGGTACCACTCACTAAGTGAGTTTAGTCCTGTTCTGGTTTCACTGGCTTAGAATATATCTAGAATATATCCTATATCTGCTAAGTGATGGTAGAAGATAATGTGATAATCACAAAAACCAGTCTGCTTGATGCTTTAGAATTTCCAGGTAACACAATGCTAATGTAAGGGATGCAAATTCCACAGGATTAAAAACCACAGAATTTTACACTTGGCTTCTAGGTTCCACATACCACATAGTACAGATACTACCAAAGTATTTGTTGTTAATTGAATGAATCGTTTAAAAGGTCCTAAAGCAATAATGTCAATAAGAATGGTAATATCTGTTCCCGTAACAGAATTTTAATAGACTTGATCTGATTTTCTTAAATATCCTCTTCAAACAATGTTGTGGAAACAACTACGTGTTCTGCCTAATTCTAAAGTTAAGTCTAAGCTCTGATTTATAGTATCTTTTACAACAGAAAGTAGTGCCTTTTACAACATAATCCTATTGCAATTATTTATCAATGTATAAATATTGACACAAGTAGGTCTATTTGGTAAGATTCATTCTTGGTGAATCCATTTTGGATCAATGTTGTTTTCATTTTTAATGTTTCTAATTTATGGCTTGTATTTATGTCTCATTCATTTATACCTCATAGAACTTGCTCCCCCCCTTTCTTTGGAAATTGTTACAATATCTGCCCATTCCTTACACCTATCTCCGTGAATTTTCACAATCTGAATCATAACCAGAGTGCTTATAGAATGTAATCTGTGATTTATTTCATCATCTTGGAATGAAATTCATACAGCCCTGGTGACCTAATTCATACAAGGCAGTTACAAGTTTTCTTTCTCTGAAGCAGTAGTATAGTGAACTCGTTAGACTCTAGAGCCAAGCTGTCTGGGATTTAATCCACTAACTGTGTGATCTTCTGCGAGATGTTTAACTTCTCTTGGAGAGGAAAACTTTTCCTTTCGTCCTTTCTAGTTTCTTTAGCTGGTTCTAATAATTAAATTGACATAAGACAGATCACCAGGAGAAAAAAGAATTTAATTTTGTATGTTGGGGAGTTCATAAAAATATGAAACTCAAAGAAATGATCAAAGCGGGAAGGTTTTATACCTTTTACACAAAGAAATAATGAATTTGTGAAGAATTGACAAGACAAATATGTTTAGACTGGTCAAAGCAGATTAATGAAGTAACAATGTTTATTTATTTAGCTTTCTCAACCCTGAACTCCCTATATGGCAATAAGGATGCCTTCTACCCTTCTACCTTCCAGGGAAGGGATCCCTCACATGAAGAATTTATTTCCTTCTTTCAGGGGGATAGAGGATGGTCAAAGTATCCTTCTCATATTGACTATTTCTTAAGTAAATTTAACTAAAAATAATAAATATCCCAAAGTGGCATATTTTGGGGAGGCTTGCCCTGAACTCCATCACTTTTTGTGCTTCAGATGCTTCATTTGGAAAATTTAAGGATAAAACAAATATGTTAAAAATAATACTACCTTATATTATTGGACAATATATGTAAAACACCATAACCCACATTCAATGGTTAAGAAGGTCAGGACTGAATTGGGACACTCAGACCAACAGTACCCACTCCAGAGACCTCACAGGGTGACCAAGGTCTCAGTGAGTTTACATCACAGTTCAACTTCTTCCTCTGCCTTGTTTTCTTCCTCCCTCTTTCTTTCACAGATGTTAATCCCTAATAAACAGTTTGAAATCCAGACTCCATCTCAGCATCAAAAGATAATCAGATGGGGCTCTTTGGTGGCTCAGTTCATTAGGCATTTAACTCTTGATTTCAGCCCAGGTCATGATCTCAGGGTCATGAGATCAAATCCCACATGGAGCTCCATGCTGGGCACTAAGCCTGCATAAGATTCTCTCCCTCTCCCTCTGCTCCTTCTCTCTACCATTTGTGCAAGAGTGCACTCTCTCTAAAAAAGAAAGAGAAAAAGAAAGAAGAAAGAAAGAAAGAAGAAAGAAAGAAAGAAAGAAAGAAAGAAAGAAAGAAAGAAGAAAAGAAAGAAAGAAAGAAGAAAAGAAAGAAAGAAAGAAAGAAAGAAGAAGAAGAAGAAGAAGAAGAAGAAGAAGAAGAAGAAGAAGAAAGAAAGAAAGAAAGAAAGAAAGAAAGAAAGAAAGAAAGAAAGAAAGAAAGAAAATCAGATATTTGCAGAGAACCCAGAGTGCAACATCAATTAATCAAAAACTCCAAGAATTTCCTACAGCAATTTCCATTCACATTCCTCATTGACATAGTGGCTGAAGTTAAGAGTTTGACTTTCATACTCTCCTAGCATAATTTTAAGTCAAACTTATACTTTGGTCTAAGTTCATGGACTTATAACAGTTCCTCTTTCAAATTTTTACTTATATGCACCCTCATTTAAGAAACAATATCTATTTTCCCATTATAAACTAATAAATGTAGATAACTTAGAAAATACTTTTTTAAAAGCAAGGAAATCATTGTCACAAATTAGAATCAAGTTATACGTTCTTATGTGTAAGTCATTGTTCTCATTTAATATAATGGAAACGTAGTCTTGTGCTATGCAGTCATGTAAGTAGTGCATCAATATGCTTTTATGACTAGTAATAAATACTAATATATACCAAGAGCTCATGGCCAGCTTGATACCAAGCTATTTTTATCTCATTTGTCTCCCTTATGTCTCATTTTGCATATCCAATAAATCTATGAGGTACTAACCATTATTTCTCCATTTGAGGGATAAGAAAATGATCACCTAAGAGCTTAAGCATTTGCCAAAAGTCAGAAAGCATGTAAGTGGCAGAGCTGGGATTCAAACTTAGCTACATGACTCAGTTTGTAGTCTTTTAAGCTTAAAACTACCACTTTTTTTTCCATTGTTACATAAAGGAACAGTCTAAAATCTAGGGTCCATTAAACATCTTTACTTTCATATTTTCTATGATACTTCCAGCTGTACTTTAGGCACCATGCATTACAGAAAGGTATAATATAGAGCTTCGATATTCAAAGTGATCTAGAGAGGAAGAAGGATGAGAATAGGTGACCTGAATATATGAGAGCAAAATAAGTGCTATCATGGGGTAGAGTAAATAGCAGTTTGAAAAAAGAGGGGCAGATTCCAAATGGAGCTTCAGAAAGGAAGATTAAATCTCAAGAATTATTAAAATATGCAAGAGGACTTTCCAGACTGAGGTAAACATGGCAAGCAAAGACATGTGAACATACTGGGCAAGTTTGAAGGATGATGGATAAACCCACCAAGACACTATAGAGTTATTTCATCTTACTGAACTGATTCTTTCCTGAACAGCTGCATGAAATTTGAATATTTATTTAAAAATCACATTTCAAAGTACTGGGGCACTAACTAAATGAAATCATGTAACCTTAAGTAAGGTTAAAGATTTTTTGGTAAAGTGTAAAATCACACCTTTTCTTTTTTGAAAATTTAATTTGTAATCCTATCCCTCCTTATATTTAGATTTAAATCAATGGAATCTGTTCTTTCTTGCTTTATGTAGTATTTTTTGTAATTCATGGTTCTGTTTTTACTTTTTATTTTTGTAGTGTTTTCTTCTTCTTCTTCTTCTTCTTCTTCTTCTTCTTCTTCTTCTTCTTCTTCTTCTTCTTCTTTTGGTTGTATTTCTCATGTTTTCTTTTCCAAGTCTATAAATACTGCATACCAACAAAATACACACACACACACACAAAATGTTCCCAAAATGACTTAAAAATCAAATTTATTTTTCTGTAATTTGATTTATAGGTAATGCTGGAGAAGGAATTGGGCAACATTTTAAAATAACTCCTAATTACTAACAGATGAAAATGTATTGGCTAAGTTTAGGCATGGAATTCAGGCAGCTGATTATGTTGGAAATGCAATTGCATGCTTACATAGGTGGATACGTCCCCTTTTTCTAAACTGGCCCACCCATGCTTCACTGTTCACATTTGTCAGTGTTCATATTTCTATGTACTTATATAGTATTGGCTGAAAATATTACAGGATACAATTATCTGACTAAGATATCTATGAGTTTTCAATCTTTAAGTCCTCATGCTTTAAAAGACATTAACATTGTATCTTTGACAGGTATTGTTCTACTTTATAAATCTGCTGTCTTTGCTTTTTCCATCAGCATCAAAGGTAAAAGGTGATTCTAGTCCTGAAGAGCAGCATCAGAAGAAGATTGGCCCTCTCACCCTCCAGGAACTACTAATCTTTCTTTACCTTCAGTTGCCTGTGAATAGAAAACTCTACAGATAATCTGATAACACAAAACTGAGGGATAGCCTGAGTAAATTATTTTGGCATATTGATATCAAGATTATACCTGTATGTAATCTGGATTTGCTGATAAATGCCGGGCTTAATATTGGCTGACTCTAAGTAGTCTAGAGTTTTAATACCCCTACATATTAGCCGAGGTTAGAGACAGAGGAGAAAAAAAGCTCACAAAGCAACAGCATCCACTGGAACATTTTCAGTCATCAGGAGGGGAGCATGCATGTTCAATTCATTCAGAGACTCAAGAAGCATAAAAACCAAGGCAATTGTGGTGTCAGCTGCAGAATGTTGTATGTTCATCTTTCTGCTTGATGTAGTAACCAATTAGATGAGCTATCCAGGGGCAATCAGGCTTTGTGAGGTCTTAAAGTTTTTAAGATTTAAACTAAAGTTTCAATAACTTTACGGAAACTTTATCTGCTGCCAAAGGAGCATAAAGATGCTTGAGAAAACTCTATTATCATCTTCAACTTATTAACTAGAATGAATAACTCCCAGTCAAGATGGCAACATTTTTGAAAGGAAGCTGGAGAGTAAAAGGGAGATTGGATAGGAGTGAAAGGGAGCTTCTTATAAGGTTTATTCTCAGTAGTGTGTTGGAATCAGCTCATACAAGCTCACAGGAGCCAGTTATTAAATTTTAAGGAGTTTTGTGCTGGGGCTAAAGTCACACTGGTAGCTTGAAATCTACCATGATGGGAATATTTGTAACTTGAAAATGACAAATGCTATGATTTAGGAATCTTTCCTTCTAAGGAGTCAGTTGATAATATCAGCACATCACTAATTTTATCGGAATGCAAAACTACAAAATTACTAACTGGAAACTACAACAGAATTTAGGGAAGTAAAACTGTATGAGTATGAGTAGCTTGTTATACCAAATAGGAATCTCATTCCAGAGAAAGTGTTCCAGAAACTTAAAAAGGAAAGACAAGATCCAGGGAAGATGACAGAGTAGGATGACCCTAAACTCACCTTGGCCCATGTATACAACTAAATAACACCTATATCACTGTAATTAACCCAGAAAACAACCCCAAGTCTGGCAGAACAGACTCCACAGCAAAACAGAGAGGAAAGGTCACATTGAAGAGGGTAGAAAGGGCAGAGATTAAGTGGACTGTGGAACTGGCTGTGAGAGGGAGGAATGCTGCAGACACAGAGAGGGAAAACCAATAGACCCTCACACCAGGCACCTCAGGCATGGGGAATGCATATAGGGAAGACAAATCCCCATAACATTTGGCTTTGAAAATCAGAGGGGCATAATTTCACAATTCTTACAATTAGCAGGGCTTAACAACTAGAACTTTAAAAAATCAGCAGTTTCAGCTCTAGGAAAGCCAGGAGGATGAAAGGAAACTGAGTCCCCACCCTTAAAGAGATAGCGCAACAAACAACCCTGTGGAGATGCAACATAGAAGCAGCAGTCTGGCAAATGTTTGGGATAATTCAGAGGGAGAACTATTTACTAATCTTAGAGTGTGAGCTGGAAGGGCAGGGATTCTTGTGAGACTTCTCCAAGAACAAGAGTTGATGAGTGCCACTTCCCGCCTCTGCCCCACAGCCTAGACACATGGACACCTGTGAGAACTAGCACAACAGCAACACTCTACATTTAACATGCTAACAGCATGCCCCACCCACATGTTCTCCTGACAGCACCCTCTTCCAATATGACCTTATCCAGAGCCCATCCAAAGCAGTGCCACAAGCCTGGCAAGGTGCAAGCAGCTCCAACAGGGACCAACACCACTCTAAAGCGACTCCTGGCTGGGAGAGGAGAAGATAACCGCACACACCAGTCTGACTGTAGCCCCAGCAGTGGGCTGGGGGCAGACATCTGGTCTGACTGCAGGCCCCATTCACCAATGAAAGCTTTTTTGAGGACAACACAGGAAAAGCACCCTGAAGTTCAGTGTTACCACATCTCTAACAAATGCCTCTTCTGTCTCAACTCAAATCCAGGGCATCCCTAGATGGCTCACTAACAGCAGAGGGACCAAAACTCTGCTGACAAAAGGCAAAGTGAACCATCACAGATCAATGGACTTCAGGCAAATGTGGTTCAATCACAAGAGTAGGGTGCATGCAACACACATAGGAGACACCCCAGAAGCCCAGGTTCTGGTGAACAAGGGACATTGCACTGCAAGGCACTACAGAACTTCTTCTTCATAAGGTCACTACTTTCAAGAGCAGTAGGTGTAGTTAACTTTCCTAACACATAAGAAGACACAAAGGCAAAATGAGGAGACAGGAATATATTCCAAATGAAAGAATAGGACAAATTCACAGCAAGAGAGCCAAATAAAATGGAGATAAGGTATAGGCCTGACAGAGAATTTAAAGTAATGGCCAAAGAGATACTGACTGGACTTGAGAAAAGAGTGGAGGAGCTTAGTGAGACCTTCAACAAGGATAAAAAACAATCAATCAGAGATGAAGAATTCAACAATTGAAACTAAAAATATACTACATGGAATAAATAGGAGACTAGAATAAACAGAAGAATGGATCAGTGACCAGGAGGACACAGTAATGGGAAGCAATCAAGCTGAACAGGAGAGAGAAAAAAATAATAAAAAATGAAAATGGACTAAGGGATCTCAGCAACAACATCAAGCATAATATCATTTGCATTATAGGGATCCTAAAAGAAGAAGAGTAAAGGGGGCAGAAAATATATTTGAAGAAATAATACCTGAAAACTACCTGGATCTGGGGAAAGAAACAGAAATCCAGATCCAGGAGAGACAGAGAGCCCCCTACAAAATCAATCAAAGGAGGCCCTCACCAGGACACATAGTAATTAAAATGACAAAAAGTAATGATAAAGAGAGAATCTTAAAAACAAGAGAAAACTGTTATGTATAAGGGAAACCCCATAAAGTGTTTAGCTAGCTGATTTTTCAGCAGAAATTATACAGGCCAGAATGGAGTATAAGTGTGAGCAAGATATTATTTCCTCAAATATATTTTCTGTCCCCTTTACTCTCTTCTTCTTCTAGGATCCCTATAATGCAAATGATATTATGCTTGATGTTGTTGCTGAGATCCCTTAGTCTATTTTCATTTTTTAGTATTTTTTTCTCTCTCCTGTTCAGCTTGATTGCTTCCCATTACTGTGTCCTCCAGGTCACATTCTTCTGTTTATTCTAGTCTCCTATTTATTCCATGTAGTATATTTTTAGTTTCAATTGTTGAATTCTTCATCTCTGATTGATTGTTTCTTATCCTTGTTGAAGGTCTCACAGCATATATATATATATATATGTATATATATATATATATGCTGCCCTCAAGAGACTCATTTCAAAGTTAAAGACACACAGATTGAAAGTAAAGGGATGGGAAAGCATGTATTATGCAAATGGCAGTGAAAAAAATAGAGTTTAAAATAAAGACTGTAGCAAGAGATAAAGAAAGACACTGCATGTAATCATAAGGGTGGTAGTTCAACAAAAAGATATAAAAATTTTAAATATTTATGTACCTAACATGGAAACTCCCAGATACACAAAGCCACTAATAATAGACATAAAGACAGTAACTGATAATAATACAATAATAATAGAGGAACTCAACACCCCACTTATATCAATGGATAGATAATCTAAACAGAAAATCAACAAGGAAACAATGGTTCAAATGACACTTTGGACCAGATGGATCAAAACAGATATATTCAGAACATTCCATCCTAAAACAGCAGAATACACATTCTTTTCAAATGCAAATGAAACGTTCTCCAAAATAGATCTCATATTAGGCCACAAAATGAGTCTCAACAAACTCAAAAAGACTGAAGTCATACAAGTCATACCATGCATCTTTTCTAGCCACAATGCCATGAAGCTAGAGATCAATCAAAACAAAAAGTCTGGAAAGAACTCAAATATACAGAGGTTAAATAACATGCTGTTAAACAATGAATGGGTTAACCAAGAAATCAAAGAGGAAATTAAAAAATACATGAAGACAAATGAAAATGAAAATACAATGGTCCAAATCTTTGGGATTTAGAAAAAGTTGCTCTCAGAGGGAATTTTATAGCAGTACAGACCTATCTCAAAAAAGTAAGAAAAATCTTAAACAACCTAACCTTACATGTAAAAGAGCGAGAAAAGAAGAGAACAAACAAAATCCCAAATCAGCAGAAGGAAGGAGATCATGATGATTAGACTAGACATAAACGAAATAGAAACGAACAAACAAAAACAGTGGACCAGATTAATGAAACCATGAATTAGTTCTTTGAAAAGATCAACAAAATTGATAAACCTTTAGCCAGTCATCCAAAAAAAGAAAAAAAGGAAAGTAAGAATTAAAAAAAAAACCCACAAACAATAACAACAAACCCAAGGCAGAAGACTCAAATAGAAGTCAGAGCTAGAAGAGGAGAAATAACAACTGACACCACAAAAATACAAAGGATTACAAGAGAACATTATGAAAAATTATATGCAAAAACTTGGATAACTTAGAATAAATTGATATATTACTAGAAACATATAACTTCCCAAAACTGAATCAGGGAGAAATAGAAAATTAGAGTAGACTAGCAATGAAATTAAATCAGTAATCAAAAAACTCCTAACAAACTAATGTTCAGGATAAGACAGCTTCACAGGTGAATTCTACCAAACATTTAAAGAAGAGTTAATACCTATTCTCAAACTACTCCAAAAAACTGAAGAAAAAGGAAAAATTCCTGATTTATTCAATAAGGCCAGAATTGGCATTATCCTAATACCAAAACCAGATAAAGACACTACAAAAAAAAAGAGTACTACAGACCAATTTCTCTGATGAACATAGATCCAAAAATCCTCAACAAAATATTAGCAAAGCAAATCCAACAATAGATTTAAAAAATCATTTACCACAATCAAGTGGGATTTTTTCCTGGGATGCAAGGGTGGTTCAATAGTCACAAATTAATCAATTTTACATGTCACATCAAATAAAAGGAAGGATAAAGACTATAAGATCATTTCAATAGATGCAGAAAAAGCATTTGATAAAGTACAACATCCATTCATGATGAAAACCCTCAACAAAATAGGTTTAAAGGGAACATACCTCAACATAATAAAGACCATATATAAAGAACCCATGGCTAACATCACAGTGGTGAAAAACTGAAAGCTTTTCCCCCTAAGGTCAGGAATAAGACAAGGATGTCCAGTCTTACCACTTTTATTCAACATAGTCCTGGAAGTCCTAGTGATAGCAGTCAGACAAGAATAAGAAATAAAAGCCATTCAGGAAAGAAAGTAAGTAAAGTAAAACCTAAAGACTCCACCAAAAAAACAACTAAAACTGGTAAATCAATTCAAAGGTCACAGGATAAAAAATCAATGTAAGGAATTTGTATTTCTGTACACTAATAATGAAGTAGCAGAAAGAGAAATTAAGGAAACAGTCCCATTTATAATTGTACCAAAAATAATAAAATACCTTAACCAAGAAAGTGAAAGACCTGTACTCTGAAACTATAAAACTTTGATGAAAGAAATTGGGGATGACACAAACAAATGGAAAAATATTCCATGCTTACAGATTGAAGGAATAAACATTGTTAAAATGTCTATACTACCCAAAGCAAGCTACAGAATAAATACAATCCCTTATTAACATACCAATAGCATTTTTCACAGAACTAGAACAAATAATCTGAAAATCTGTATGGAACCATAAAAGACCCCAAATAGCCAAAGTGATCTTGAAAAAGAAAAACAAAGCCAGAAGTATCACAATTCCAGATTCCAAATTGTACTACAAAGCTGTAGTGATCAAAGCAGTGGCACTGGCACAAAAATAGATGCATAGATCAACAGAACTGAATAGAGAGCCCAGAAATAAACCCATGATTATATAGTCAATTAATCTTCAATAAATCAGGCAAGAAAATGCAAGAGGAAAAAGTCTCTTCAACAAATGGTGCTGGGAAAACTGGACAGCTAACATGCAAAAGAAGCACTTTTTATACCATAGACAAAAATAAACTCAAAATGAATTAAAGACCCAAATGTGAGACCATAAAAGCCCTAGAAGAGACCACAAGCAATACTTTCTGTGACATCAGCTGTAGCAACTTTTTTTTTTTTAAGTTGCCTCTCCTGAGGCAAGGGAAGCAAAAGCAAAAATACCTTATTGGGGCTACATCAAAATAATAAGCTTCTGCACAGCAAAGGAGAGTATCAAAGGAAACTACAGAAAGGGAGAAGATATTTGCAAATGACATATCTGATAAAGGGTTAGTATCCAAAGGTGAAGGAGATTAAGAGTTCACTTAACAATGACGAGCAGTAAGTGATGTGTAGAATTGTTGAATCACCTAAAACTAATAGAACACTATATGTTAGATCTGGGAATCTAAAAATCTTTAAAAAGCCAAGAATAGAAGCACACAAATTAGATACTTTTCTCCCACCCAAAACCCATCATCAGTCTGGACGATTGTCCATATGGATGACCAACCAGTTTCTTAGATCCTATGTGCCTTAACCTCTTCACATCATCAGGAACCTTTAATTCTTTTCCATTTTTATGAAAACAATTTCGACCTTTTCATCATCTATGGATTTTCTATCTCTGAAACCCATATTTCAAACATCCAAGACTCTAAACATACCTCAGTTACTGACTCTTTCAACAATACTGATTTCACATCTACTGTATGCCAGGTAATGTTATAGATATTAGGGATAATGTGATGAACATGAATATGCTATGGGGAAAAACTGGCAATAAAAAGTAAACCAACAGGTAACAAGATAATTCCTGATAGTGATAAGGGCCAGATAAAAAATGTAGAAGGGTAATGAGGCAGAAAATAATCATATAGGGAGAGGGAACTATTTTACCTATGCTGGTTTAAACAAAGCCTCTCTGAAAAATCCCATTGGTGGAGTCAGAAGGAGTAAAAAGAACACACAACAAGAAGAGAGGAAGGCCAGCTAGGTGGAGGAAATGATGTTTAGAGGTCCTGTATTGGAAAAATCTTGACAGCTTCAAGAACAAAAATGGAAAAAAGATAGTATGGAGAAATAAAGAAAGGGAGGAAATTGTACAAGATGATGGTAGAGAACTAAGCAGAGATCTGTAAGATATGGACTTTTTTGGGATTTTATTCTAAATACAATGAAAGGCTCTTGTAGAATATCAAATTGGAGAACAACATAATCTGTTTTTTTTTTATTTTAAAATGATTACCCTGTTGTATGAAAGTTGTTGATTATGCTGAAAGTTGATAATGCTGTTGCATTGAAGAGGGGTAAGAGTAGAGTTAGGAAAGGAATGAGAAGGTCATTATAACTGTCCAGGCAGAAATAAAGGTGTCTGGATCTGTGGTGCAGGTGGTGAAGACGCATGGAGATCGGGGCATGGATATCAGAGATATTTTAGAATTATGACTACGGATATACCCAGAGTTGCTCTTGGATTACACATTGTATATAAAAGAGAGGGTCTAAAAACTGTAGGATGAATAGAGGTGTTTTGGTTTAAGATGAAAAACATTAGGAGTGGAGGACTGGGGAGTAAATCAAGGGTATCATTTTGAATATGTTAATTTGGAGCTATTCCTTTCAAATGGAGATAAATGTTAAGTAGACAGTTGCCCATGTAAAACTGGAGCTTAGTTTATCAATACCGAGCAGTTACTATGTGTCCAGTACTGACCAAGGAATGGCTGCAAAAACTAGGGGGAGGAAGGCCCGATATCCAAATGACTACCAACCAAATTGTAGAAATGGTAGACTTGCTCTGAATCTCCCGAAGGCAAACTCCTGAACACTGATGGGGAATTTTATACATAAGGCAGATTATGGTTTGGTGTGTTGAACTTTCCAATGATTAAAACTTCTCATCTGTGGAAAGGATTTAAATTACTCTTAAACTTACGGTTAATTACAAAACAGTAAATTACCTTTCATTCAACTCCTTCAAACACAGAAGTCTGGAACAGGATCACACATTAGCAGAGAGGCTGGAGGAGATGAAGATCTCTGTGGAAATCTCTGCCTCTAAAATTCTAAATGTTTTTTAGAGCAAGAACATGAAAGGGAGAGGAACTGACTTGTACTCCTCACCAAATATGTGCCAAGCATACTTACGCAGCATTACTGTTTCATGCCAAGCAATTCTCTTTTTTTTTCTATAAGATTTTATTTATTTATTCATGAGAGACACACACACAGAGAGAGAGAGAGAGAGAGAGAGAGAGGCAGAGACACAGGCAGAGGGAGAAGCAGGCTCCATGCAGGGAGCCCGACGTGGGACTCGATCCCGGGACTCCAAGATCACGCCCTAGGCCAAAGGCAGGTGCTAAAACTGCTGAGCCACCCAGGGATCCCCTTGACAAGCAATTCTTATATGAACTCTCTCAGGCAAGATTATTTCTGTCTTATAGATGATAAATATATGTGAAACAATTGACAAACACAAAAGCAGGTGGAAATCAAAACGTCTATAAGCTTTTATGTTACGAGCTCTGGATTGAAGAACATGAATTGGTCCCAGAGCCAGATGGGTTTCCCAATTTTTCCATCAGGGTGTCACCTCAGGATGAACCAACCACCCAACGGAGATTCTAATTCTGCACACCTGACTCCTACCCAGATGGGAGTTTTACTTTTCATGTCCATTTGGGCTCCAGCAGTGGGAACAGAGAGTGATGCGTCTTTGAGTCTACCTCGAGAACATGTGCTTGCTTTTTGGAAGTAGGAATGGAAAGTATCAATAATGTAAAATCTATCAAAGGCTCTGTTTACTCAGGATCAGATAAAACAATTCTCATTTTACAGAGAAGAGTGAGTCCGGAGGAAGAGAAGCCCCAAGTGCTACTCTCATAGTGATCCTCCAGCAGAAACGTGAGAATGATTGTCTCTGAATATTGGGATTTCAGATTTCTTTATTTTCTTATTTATACATTGTTGGGCTATATTATAGTGAATATGTATTTACTAAATGTATTACTATTAGTAAAAACAGTAATGTACATGTCCTCTATTCTTTCAAAAATTTTTTGTTGTTCTTCCAGCAGAATGACTATTGCATCCCTATTTCACCTAGATACTATAAAACACCAATATTTATCATTAAAAGCCTAATTGAATTATCACCTGCTCTTAAACTACCCTCTGCCCCCCAAGAATAATAATTGTACCTACCATACACTCTAAATTACCTGTTTACTTTTTTCTTCCATTTTAGGGAAACTGTCAGCTTCTTGGGGGATTTGGTCTCCTTCATCTTATATCCCCCAGGATCATAAATTATGCCAGTACATAGTAGCTGCTTAATATGTATTTTTTGAATTGAATTAAATATTATTTAATGGGTTGATGAGAAAGGAAATGAGCCATTCTGAGGTCTTAGGGCTCTCATCCTAATCCCAGAGGGTTCTGTCCCCATTGGCCTAATCGATATCCCCTAGTCAAATGACTTTCCTTTAACTCCAGTTTGGAGAAAGCCAGCATCCTAAACATTTCTGAGAACTAACTGGGAGATGGCTGCCAGCCCAGAGAACAGGGCTTGCCTCCTGATGAGACTCTACCAATACTTTTCCTTCCTAGTATTTGTCTTTCAAACAAAGCTGCTTTCAAGAAAGAACTCTCTGCTCTCTGAAAGTACAGAGGTAATTGGCATTCCCCTTGTATTGGTGTATTTTTAATTAGAGCACTGCAGTATGGTTTTTTTTTTCTACATTTAAAAAAAAAGTCACCCATGGGGCTGAGAATTTCACATTCTTTTCTTAGCTGAGAGGCGCACTTTTTAAATACTTCAATAAAATTTTATTTGGTCACTTAAAGAAAAAAAAACTTGTCAAAAAGCAATTGTAGTTTACTTGTCCTTTCTGGTAAAAGAGCATGTTTTTAAGGGTGCAGTATGCCCAGTAATTAGGAGCCCAGACTCTGAGTTAAATTTCTCACTAGCCTGGCTCTACTACCTTATTATCTGACTCTGACCAAGTCATTTGATCCCTCTGAGCCCCAGTTTCCTTATTTGTAGGAAGAACCCATCTCATAACATTACAATGAGATTAAACATTACATATTTTAAAGAGTGATAGGAAATAGCACAGTAAGATTGGTGATCACTAAAAAGTAGGTACTAAGTGTTAGCTATTATTAATATTCTTACCTAGAAAATATGCTTGACCTAAGTTAGCATAGCTTTATTTTAGTTTGAAAAATTAGGGTTAGAAATGTCCATATGACCGATTTTGAACGGCTTGTTCCTCTGCTTAAAATGAAAAAGAAATTTAACTATAACAACTGAAAATGTGCTTACATGCAATAGGTTCTTGACTCTGCTTTTCACTGAGAATATGACCTGTAGTTAATAAGACCCTACTTTGTCTGCAGACTATTCACTGAAAGTCTCCTGATGTCATTATCATGGCATAAGAAGTGTCTCCTACTGTCACTGTCAGGATATAAGAACTATTTCAAAAGTCAGTATTAAGAATTTGTGTACCGTCCTACCTTAGTGTTAAAATGAGATAATTCGGCCATCAAAAATTCACTGAGGGAAAAAGTGCAATAAGTGTGCACTGAAAGATTATTTTCAATCACACCCAAAAATAAACACCCTGCTCAAATGATTTCCTATACACTTATGTGCCGCCTTAGCTCTCCCCCTTATCTCCTATGTTATGATTCTACAGGGCCTTGTACAGTGAAGAATGTATGAAAGACTGGAAAATCCTCTTTGCATTCCTATCTCCCAATTCTCTCTTTATATCATTCTAATCAGGTTTGTGTTGTCACTGTGTAGCTGAAATTGCTCTTGTCAAAGTCCCCCAAAACTGCATCTTACGACATCTAGTTTCCTGTCTTCATCTTACTAGACCTATGTAAGCCATCAGCAGTATTTGACACCATTTTCTCTCTTTTGTGAAACACTTTTCATCCCTTGACTTTCAGGACCTAGTGTTCTCCTGTTTTTTCTCTTCCCTCAGTGGCTTCTCCTTCTGAGTCTCCTTCTCTGGCTCCTCTTTCTCCAAGAGACTTTAAATGTTGGTGACTTCCCTGGCTTTTTTTCTTTAACCTCCTTTCCCTTCTGACGTCTCTTCCTCAGTAAGTCCATCCCCTCTAATAGGTATAAATGTCATCAATGTGCCAAGGATTCCCAAATGTATTCCTTTAGCTCTGATGGTTTTAAAACACTTTTATGAATATTTTTCTGTACCACCTGATGGGGTGAAATATAACTCCCCTTCCTTTGAATATGAGTCAACTTTAGTGACTCACTTTTAATGAAGAGAAGAGGCAAAAATGAAGCTGTGGGATTCCTGAGACTAGGTTAGGAAAGGTGATACAGTTTTACCCTGATTCCTGCCCTCTCTCAGTATGTGCACCTTCGGAACCCAGCCACCAGGCTGCAAAGAAGTCAAGCAACCACATGGTTAGCCCCGACCCAGCAGATAGCTGATGTCCATTATCGTCAACCACCTGAGTGAGGCTTTCGATAATTTAGATGATTTCAGCCTACAATTGATGCCAAATGAAGCAGCAACAAGTCCCCATCAAGAACTACTCAAGTTGTAGTTTTGAGGGGATCCCTGGGTGGCACAGCGGTTTGGCGCCTGCCTTTGGCCCAGGGCGCGATCCTGGAGACACGGGATCAAGTCCCACATCGGTTTCCCGGTGCATGGAGCCTGCTTCTCCTTCTGCCTATGTCTCTGCCTCTCTCTCTCTCTCTGCCTATCATAAATGAATTAAAAAAAAAAAAAAGAGAACTACTCAAGTTGTAGCTTTGAAACAAAGCTCGTGTGGCTGTTATTTTAAGTCATAAAGCTTTGGGTTTTTGTTACACAGCAATGTATAACCAGAACCCTACCTAGCCCTTGCTTTGTACTACAGACCCTGCCCACTCAACATCCACACTTCCATGTAGTATGGAAAAGTCAACTTCTTGTGGCAAAAAAAAAAAAAAAAAAAAAAAAAATCCCTCATGATTTCTTCCACAAGACTGACTCCTCCTACTTCTTCCCTGTCTTAGTCAGAGGCACCACCACTCAGTCCATTGCTCAGACAAAAACCTGGAAATCATCCTTGAATAAGGCCTTTTTCTCACAACACATATCCAGTCTATCAGTAAGAATCATGCTCAAAATATGTCCAAGATGGCATTTTTAACTGCTTCTCTCATCACCTCTTGTAATCTGGTGTAGTGCAACAGCATGTTTACCCTTCTGCGGCCTATTCACTGGACAAACATCCTCTGCTAACATACCTGAGTGGCTTTCTACCGCACTTACCATATAGTCTGGGTCCTCACCAAGGCCAATGAGGTCACTCATGAATGGGCCCCTGCCTTCAGCTCCAATTTTGTTTCCTACCACTTTTCACTTGGTTCATTCATTTGTTTTGTCATACTGGCCTTTTTGCTTTTCCCAGAACAGGCTAGATTCATTCCTGTTCCTGACTGACAGGTTTTTGTGTGTTTGGAAAGCTCTTCTCCCCAAATCACATGACTTACTATTACAGCCTTGGCTTATATCTTTGCAAAGAGGCCTTCCTCTATATTTCGTGTCCTCCATTGGTCCTTATTAGTTTCTATCCCCTTGTGACTTTTTTCTCTTTAATGTGTTTTTCCCTGTTTGGAATTATATTTATCTGTTAACTGTTGACTCTTTCCCAGATGAGAATTTGGGTTTCCTGAGCTCAGGGACTTTTACCACTTTTTATGTTACTATAGTCCTCAGTACCAAGAGAAATTCCTACTGCAGCTGTAAGCAATCTATACAGAACAGGTAAATAAACTCTGTTCAATAAAGGAATAAGGAGTTTAATCACTTAATACATGAGGCTTGATTAGATTGGTTTGGGTTAAAAATGTAAAATGTTTTATTGGCATGTAAGCTATTTCCATCAAGGAGAACTTGTTCTTCCTATGATGAGGCCTTCTTTGCTGAACTATTCTGAGATAGCTTCTGACTGTGATGGTACATGAGAGCCTTTGATATAAAATAATAATTGAAACATTAAAGTATGTAATGTAGGATCAACACTGAACTTCACTTTGGCTTAGGAGCTATTTATATATTCAAACGTACTTTTTCTTTCTTTGTCACAATACAGTTTTCTGGTTCAGCTGTTGTTAATAGCTGTGTGGGATTTGAGATTTTACTCTAACTCACAAGCTAAAAGTTTACCTGCCACAGATTTAAGGGTCTGGGCAAAAGACATAAGACCTGGGCAAGACAAAAGACAGTTTATTACCCACAATAATACTAGGAGCCAGGTTAATAGCATTTTTTTTGCCCTGGTTCCCTGAGCCCTAATTCCTGGAAGCCAGCGTGACAAAGTGGGTTGTGTTTGAGATAGAAAGCCCGAGTTTAGGAAGACCCAAACTTTTATGATAGACTGCAAGCAAATCTTTCCAATCTTGCCTCAGAAAAAGACATTACCTTATTAAACTGCAAAATAAATAACCTTATTAAACTGCAAAATAAATAAAACTGTCCTGTTTTTCAGAAGGAAACACTCTCTCTGTCTTCCAAAGCTATTTGAAAGGACAGTCCAGGAAAATGCAGTTATGTCTCTGCTCATAAAACATGCAGAATGCAAGAGACTCATGCAGAATTATCTCATGTTATGGACTGAATATTTGTGCCCCCCTCCCAATTCATATGTTGAAGCCCTAATTCCCAATGTGCTGGTGTTTGTGGGGCCTTTGAGAAGTACTTTAAGTTAAAAGAGGTTGTGAGGGTGGGGCCCTCATGATGGACTCAGTGCCCTTATTAGAAGAGACATCAGAGAGCTTGCTGTCTCTCTCAGAGGAGCACAGAGGTCGTGTGAGCCTACAAGCCAACAGAAGAGACCTCAGATTGAAATTTTCCTCGCTGGCACCTTGATCTTGGACTTTGCAGCCTCCAGAACTGTGAGGTATAAATTTATGTTTTTTAACCCACACACTGTGGTATTCTGTTATGGCAGCCTGAGCTAACTAAGACATCTCTCAAATACTTTCTTTGTATTTTTTTTACGTTTTTTCTTAATACAGCCAGCTAATAAAAATATTCTGGCAAAGAACAGTCAGAAAAAATACTGTTATAAAGGAAATATTAAAATACTGTTTCATTAAATGAAGTACAATTTCAGTTTTTATTGACTACAGGCTACTTAGTAGTTTCCTTAGCCATTTTATAACAAATAGGTTTTTAATCACAGAACAAGAGATCTAGAAATAATATAGGTTTGGTGCCTTGGCTCTTCAATGCATCAGAGACCCACACTTCCACAATTTTTCTGCCTAAGTGTGTTGATTGATGAGATATGGTGTGGAGCAATAGCCCAGCCATAGCATGTAGTGCCAGGAAACAGAACTGGAACAGGAGTAAAAATATTGGTGCTGCCATGTAGGGCTAAGCTTCATTTCACCAACCATCTTATCTTCCAGAGCTTCTGTGTGCTGAACTGCAAAATGGCAAGAATAGTGATATTCATCCTCTATACTTCAAAGGATTATCATGAGGACTGCAAATGCAAATGTGAATGTTGACAAGGAGCTGATTTCATTCTTAAGCAAGAACTGATATTTTTCATAGCATATTTATCATCTAAATTATAAAGAAATACTAATTTTAAAATATTTCAAGAAGATTGTCAAGTGACCAAGGAGAGACCATAAATCTGTTGGGTGCATAGCTCTCTTATCTATTCTCATCCTCCAGGTTCGGGCCCTGAAGCCACATCAAAGTATTTGCACCCCAAGGAAGTGCCATGAAATTTTAAACTTATGGGACTTTACACAAACTCTTTTTATTGACAACACTCTGTCCTTTCAATCCTCAGCTGGTATTCTTTGAGACCAGGTTAAATATCATATCTGGAATCTCTTTCCCACACCCCTTGGGCCAACTGGGCTCTTCCCATTGTGCTCATGTGGTGGTTATGAGAGTGCATGTGTATCTGTTTATTTGCATGTGTTTCTGTTTATCAAATCGAGTAGAAAATACTTTGATGATTAGGGATCCCATTTAATTTACCTTAGAATTCTCAGTACCTAAAAGTCTCTGACACTTAGTATGTGTTTAAATTATATTTGACGAAGGAAAGAGAGAGAAAAAGAATGGGAAGAAGGAAAAAGGGTGGGAAGGAAGAGGGGGAAGAGGGAGGAAGGGGAATTCCTTAAAATATAATACCTATTTTTGATATGGATTTATTTTGGCATTATGGATCAGAGCCTGGTCTCTGGATCTAGATACTTGAGTTGAATTGTAGCTCAGTTCCCTATTAGTTATAGGCCTTGAGCATATTACTCATCTTTGCTGTGCCTCAAATTTTTCATCTATAAAATAAACATAATATTAGCAGCCTCTGAGAGGGTTTTTGTGAGGATTAACTGAATCAGCCCCTACAAACAATTTAAAACTGTGTCTATCCATTCAATAAGTGTTGGCCATTGATTCTGACGTTGATGCGTCTCCCTCCAATACCACTACCAAATAATATATATGACTAATGACAACTTCAGAGATTAATGATTTTTTAGAAGTCATCTTTGAGATATTTCTTGTTAATGGATATTTTCATTAGGCAGTAAGCCAATTTCATTAGGAGAAGGTTATAGAGAATATGACTATAAGTTTTGGGAAAGCTATCCTTTGTCTGAAATGTTAATTATATACATTGTTACATAGAACTCTGTAAGTTTATTTGCACTTGTGCTATATCTTATAAAACTCTTCTTGGAAAATATACCTTGCTGGGATTCACAGAACTAAAACTCTCCATCTCTTTACTGAGCTTTCCTGGAGATACCAATGATTTGAAAACTAATGCAAAACTCTTGGTCAGATATTTACTTTGACCCAATCCCTCTTAAAGGCAACAATTAAGACTTAGTGAAATTTCCAGGGCTTTCCCAAATCCACAAGAATAGACTTTAGTATTGTCCAGTGTACGCTTTGCTTTACAAATGCAGAAGCCCATGCAGAGGCACAGAGTCTAAGACCACTTAGCTACCTGGTAATGCCAATTCTGCAACACAGGTTTCCAGATTCTCAGGAGCTCTCAGGTTCATGATACTAAACAAAAATTATTGGTTGTCAATGCTACATTTCCTTTCTCTCCTGATATCAAGGTATTATTGCTTTATTATTAAACATATTTCTCTTTCTGCATCAAAAAAACATATTTTAGATATTAAATATAAAGTAAAAACTTCTGGTATTGCGAGAGATAAAAATATGGTAGGAAATTTAAATATTAGACATTACAACAAAGGATGGGCTTATTAATTTGATTTTTATCTAATTTTATTATTTTGATTTTTGTCTATTATTTTAATTTCTGATTTTTTGTCTGGGCATAGATAATTGAAAAAGTACATATATATTTTGAACTGTATTGTTTGAGGGACAGACGAATGCTTGGGAACACGTAAGTTTGTTTTAAACAATAATGGTACACACCACTGCAGCCTTGATTTCATGCCAGGAACCTGTATCATATTTTAAACAACCACCAATGTTCATCTTCCAATTAGTCTGGCACTGACCCCCAATGTTTGCATAAGTCTGTCATCCCCTAATGAATATCCCAGTCTGTGCACATTCCACACAAGGACCCTACGTTGAAGGTAAAACGTGCTGCATGACACTGTGACACTGTCTGGAGAAGGATGTTAATTCTTTGCGAACATTCCCACGGAGAAACCTGACCTCTGTTCATCACAAACAGGAACTTTTTTCTCTTTTTTTTTTTTAAACCGGAAGGTAGAGTGAAAGAGGAAACAATGTTGATTTCTGGGAGAAGTTGTGCTGGAAGTCCAGTTTGCTGGCTTTCGGAACAATTATGGGAAGCCCCACAGAGCATGTCCTTTTTATTCAGAATAATGGAAGGCACTTCCACTCCTCTGCGGAAACAACAGTTCAAAGACAGGACACAGAGTCCCTAAACTCTGGCAGCTTTTGAATAGTCCCTTCCATTCCACTCCCACCACTGGTGAAGTGAAAAAGGACTCTTTATAGGTAAATTGGTGTGATATGGGTCTCCTTTATATCTCAGCGTGCTATTTTGCCTTTGGGAATAAAACAGACTGGCCTATCTGGTTCCATTATTTATTCAGTGAATAAGCACTAATCACTTTCTCTGCATTGAGTTAGGCAGTGTGGACACAAAAATGAGTAAGATAACTCTCCTTGCCCTCAAGGAATGTACAATCTAGACATACATATTAATTGAAAAGCATACCATTCTTGAGAGCAATTTTACAACATGTAATCAAATTGCTATGAGTGAGCAATCTTTCTCCTGTTAACTTTGCTGGAGAAAATCTCACTTGAGCTCTGAAAGGCTTAGCAACAAGTTGGAGGCAATACATGTTTCATATCAGAGAAGCACATTATGGGGTGCTTTGCCACAGAGCAGCAGAGAAGTAGACTTAAAAGAGTAGTGTGAATGAATCTGTAAAACATCTAACGCTGAATATGAGTAAATTAAAAAAGAAAAAAAAAGAAAAAAACTATAACAATACCGCACATGTAAAATAAAATGCATGCACACAAAGCAACACTGTCCATTTAGTATACAAACAAAAGGATATATGGAAGCAAATTTAAATAATGGCTTTTTGTACAGTGGGCCATGGGTATGGAAATTCAATTAAAAGAGAATAAAAAAAATAAACAAGAGTAGTCTTTATAGATTGATGATTATGTGACACAAACTGAGTAACAATAACACAATTCTCAACCAAATTCCTAAAAAAGAAAAAAGCGAATTGAAGTATAAAGCAGTAAATGTGCTTAGAATGCACTGCTCTTACAGAGAGGTGAATAAAATCGGCCTTCAGAATCCAGGAAAATGTTTTGGAGGAGGTGACGTCTAGATTGAGACTTAGACACCCACTGTCACAGCTGCAGCCACCTCTTCCATCACATACTGGCTTGTCCTTGCCCTTGAGTCTGAATTTAACTTTGTAATTTAAGTCCTCATCCCCACTTATATTGAAGATATCTTCTCTTATTTATTCCAAAGTAAGTGAGTGGTACTCCTGCCCTTTGGGAAATAGAAGTTCACAGGTTAGCTGGCTTTATATTCCCACCCAGATTTACATCATCAAGATAGAGCACAGCATGTCCAGAGCCCATCCTGCTCGGTTGTGCCCTCAGCTCTCGCAGGGGCTCTGAAGGATAAATCTACACTGGTCATCCTGCTCCAAATTTGTACCCCTGGCTTTTGCCCTGTTTGTTTGGTTTTGGTTTTGTTTTATTGTAAGACTTGTATTTCCCTTCCAACAGTAGGTCCTTGGCTCACTCTTCCTATTGGATGCCTTTGTGTCTCTGGGATTGCATGCTATTAATTCTGTCCAGAGTCCTCGGGAACCAGAATCCTTCCATGAACTAGCTGCACAGCGAAGTCCACCCCCTAAGTTGAATAGTCTACCGTTGAGAAACCCCCCTATTCTTCCTCGCTAGACCTTCCCCATGCCCTCTTACCTTTCAACATTGATCAGTGTATATTTTTTCACCTTAGTCTCTTTGTGACTTTTCTCTGGTAGTGTGATGCTGGGGATGCCCTGAATGTATCTGACACAGGCTAGAGGAAGAGGCATAGTGCATTATGCTCTGAAGTCAGCTGTAGAGGTGTTCGGATGTTTAGTCAATTCATTGCACAGGCATAAGCGGTTACTTGACCTCACAGTGTAAGTGGTTGAGGAGAGGCATTTTATATCTTAGGACTCAGGGTTTTTGTAAGCATTAAAAGAACTGATATGTGCAAAGTCCTTATAGCAACATTCTGGCAACACTATCCATGCTTTTATTATCTCTAGGTGTTGTCCTCTCTGGGAGGCTTGTCTCATTCCTAACAGCTTCAGTTCTGTCTCTGGAAACTACCAGAGGGGGAAAAATATAGATGATACTTAAAAAAAAAAAACTAAAAAGCATTGTTTTGGGGGGAATGAAATGCAATATAGTGGGAACAGCCCAGAATCTGATTTCAGATGACCCAGGTCAAACTTACAGCTGTCCCTTCCTCACTGTGTGGTGCTGGGGAAGTTTTTATCTCTCTTGGCCCATTTCCCTGTTTATGGAATGGAAATAGTTATGACCTCTACCTCCCAGGGTAGTTGTGAGGATTCAGCAAGGTAAAGCTTGTGAAACTCTTTTATAAATGGTGTTATGCTAATATTTGTTACTGTTGTCATTATTATCTGTCATTTGTTTCAGGCCACTAGAAACTATGTCATAATACTTCCTGTAGAGTCAATGAGTGATAACCTTTGTTTCATATTCTAGGAACAAAGTTGGCCTTTTATGATGGTTAAATCTCATATTTTGAATTAACTGGCTGAATTCACTGTGACTCTAGAGAAAAAAATGTGTGAAGCTAAGCCCATTCCTAATATATTATCTTTTAAATGTGAAAAACAAACACCCCATACACACACACACACACACACACACACACACCACTTAACTATTCTCTTCTATTTCTCACAGCTTACTCTTCAACAGTTAGTGGAACGAAGAGGACACTGAGAAAAACCAATACTTTCCTAGAATATCATCTATATCATTGGCTATATCATTCAATGATGACAACAATCCTAGTGACATAGTGATAGACCCTTGTGTAGATGAGACCCAGGGGAGGTGGGAATTTCCATCAATATCATCTGGCTAATTAGTGATGGGTCGAGGGCTAGAAGCCAGGTGGCTGGACTTTTGCTACATGCTAAGAAGAAACTCTAGAGTTCTTTTTCCACATAAATCAAGAAGAATTTATTAGCCCCTGCTCTGCAAAGCAATAAACAAAACATAGGAAAGGGATATGTGTGTATTATTTTTGGAGGGGGGAAGGAATGGGGATATAAAGGAGGTGTCATTTCATATAAACACCTGACATGAAATAGTCTGCATTGCCTGGAGTATGTTGCAATGCATTTAAGTATCTCAGGCTCACTAAAATATGCTTCCCACATGGACCTCTCCCTGGAATCAATCTTTTTGTCCTCTGATGCCCAGAGCTACTTTTGTCAGATGAATTTATGAAACCTAACCAATATGAGTAACAAAAATGAAAATCATGGCAGCTATTTAACATTAAGTATCTGTGAGTGAGAGCTGTGAGCACTAGGTCATTAATCTGTTCAACACACTTTTAGTTTGAGTTCCATATATTTCCTTGGATGGCCCCACTTGGGTCTTGAAGGGAGGGAAGCTTTCAACTGGGAAAACTTTAGGATGGTCAAGGAAAGCAACCTGGATAAAATGAGACTGGGTAGCAATCCAAAATGATAAGATAAATAGTAACTCAAGTGGCCATGAAAGTAATCACTTCTGTCCATTTGTTAACATGACCTACTGAAGCTGTACTTCCTTAACTTTTCTCAAACTGTTAAACCTTCAAAGTCTGTGAAGATTGTTTCCTGGAAAAAGACAAGCTATTTTTTAAATTGCAGAATTATTTATAAACAGATTGATTATTCTTAGTATCAAAATGTTACCAAATTTGTCTTTATAACACTCAAGAACATTTATGTATGTAGTAAACCTTAACTTCAAACTGCTAAATAACACCTTTAAGTTTTGTGTCTACTCTCATCTTTTTTTTTTTAACAGAAATGACATAATGTTACCTCCAGATACATATTTGTTTACTAGGTCTATGGAATATTAAGTCAAAGACCCATAGAATCTGTTCATAATGTATTAATTTTACCAAATTACTGAGTATATGCCCAACACATTCCTGTTCAGAGTTTTACCTAACTTATCTTATCTTACACTATTTTTTTCCTTTTATACAGAGAGTTTTTAAACTAAAGTGTTAAAAAAACACTGAAAAGTACTTCTGAATATTAAATACATAAATATATAAATATATAAATAAACAATACTTCCTGAATATTAAAATATAAGAACAATGGCAAATGTTACATTAAAAAAAAGAAAGGTAACAAGGACTCTGGAGCCAAACCGTTAGAATTCAAAGTCAGGTTCTACCAACTTATTGGCTTTATGACTTTCCATAAGCTTCTTAAACAATCTGTGCCTCAAGGTTCCATAATTGTAAATGAGGAATAATAATAGTATTTGCCTTATAGGGCTATTATGTAGAATGAATGAGTCAATATTTGTAAATCATTTAGAGCAACTTTTAACACATAAATCTACTAAGTCCTAAATAGTTTTTGTATATAGGTACACAAAAATATGAGCACAGATTCATGTATCTTTGTATATATACTATACATACATGAACAAACAATGATATCAAATTTCTCAATATGTCTCACAGAAGTTCAAGTGTTCATGAACCTATACATGTATTAGTGCTTAGTATCTTTTGAAATTTGGTCTTTCAAAAACTAAATAAAGAGTGCATCGGAAAATTCCTTATTTTTTATTATATTTATTTTTAAACACTGAAGTTTAATTATAACTGAAATATAGAAAGGAGTTTAGATATTATCTTGAGAAAATTTGAATTGGACAAGTCTATATCCAAAAGGACATCTTTTGGCTAGTCTTAAAAAAAATTTAGTGACGTAGCCATTGTCAACATGGTTTAGGGTATGAACATTGGGATGAGTTCCTATATGTATATTTTATGTCCTTTTTGTGGCATCCAGTGACCCACTGTGAAACCAACAAATCCTGCCTCACCTCTATGTTATTTAGTCACCCACACTTGTCCCTGCATCTCCTCCAGCAGTTGTTCTGACACTGCCCTTGTTCAGATCCTAATCATTTCTCCCATGAAATACTTCAACAACCTCCTGCCTCTTCTCCATGCTTTATGTGGCCATGATTTATCTCGGTGACCCTCAGATCTAATCTCGAGACTTCGTCACTTTAAAAATTCTGGTGTCTCATTGTGTCTGAAGAAAAAAATATAAAACCTGCCACAAGATACCCTAAATCTACCTAAAATGAGCTCTAATTTACCTTTTATTCTTCCTCTCATGACACTTTACTCTCCATCACGTCCGACCCCAATCTGTCACTAGATGAAATTAGTCCCCACTCTTTGAGTGCATAGTTTTATGCACTCTTAATAACTAATAATGCCATATTTTTTATTCCTATTGTTTCCTCTGCTTCTGATGCCCTCTTTCTTACACTTAATTTAGAAAAATGGTAGTTGAACTTTAAAACTCAGTTTAAAACGTGTTTCTTTAAAGACTTCCCCTAAATCCCTTCTGAGCTCCCATATCACTTTGCATATGTAGTTTTTATAACAATTTGTATTGCAGTTGATTGCCTTATTTATTTGTCTTCCCCACTCACCATAAAGGCAAAGGGCCAGACATGCCATAAACATCTTGTAACCCAAGTCGACACCGACCTGGGTTATAATAGAAGTTGAATCAGGGTGTATGTGTATATGCCTATGTTTTAATAAAGTATCGGTTTCAGCTCTGCAGCTAACTGGTTGCATCTCTTTAGATGAATCTTAGTTTCTCTTTTCTTTAAATTGAGGAGATTGTGTAATAGACTCTTTCTGGCTAAAACGTTATGATTTATAAAAGTAAAATAGAAAATAATTATAAACACACTGAGAATAAAAATACCCTATCAGGTTAACAAGTACAAATGTTCTTATGTATAAATAAGCCAATATTAACACATTTCCAATAATTGCCTAATTGAGCTACATTAAACAGAGTTCTTTTTTGTTATACTTTTTAAAATGTGAAACCCTTCCATGAACTAAACAAATGTGATACAAAGAAAGAAATGAAGGAGAAGGGGATACATGGGAGAGTGGAGACTGAGAACTCAGATCAACAGAGTGCTGTTTTTAAATAAGTTTTTTTTTACATTGAGGGTTTTTTTTTACTTTATTTAATTTATTTTTTTATACATTTATTTTTTATTGGTGTTCAATTTGCCAACATATAGAATAACATCCAGTGCTCATCCCATCGACATGGATGAATATGTCTTATTAGGATGAAAGTGGCATTTGGAAGAGGTCTAGTGACTAGGCTTCCACATTCTACAGGATGCTTTCCTTAGTTCAATGAGGTATTGGGGGAAATGATCTTTAAAACCTGTGACTGGAAAGTATCTTCTTTTCAAAGAGACTACAAATATAAAAGAAAGCGCATAATTTTTGTTTGACTTGAATGAGAGGAGAGAAAATAAATTGTAAGGAGTTATAAATGTCTCCAGATAAGTCTCAGTAAAGTTTCCATTCTCTTTTCCAATTAAGATAGTGTTCATAACAAAAAAAAAAAAAAAAAAAAAGATTTTTGCTAAACCACAATGAAATTTTAGACGTAGAAATTTTTTTAAATCTTATTTTGTGATCAGATCCAAAATATTATAAATGATTGTTCAATTTGATACACTATTGTTAGCTGTTATTGCTACTCTCAAACCAAAGATAACGTAGTCCAGAGAAACAAAGCTGAGGTCAAGGGCGTTTCTTTATATTCTTCTGTTTTCCAAACATTATGCTAATTACACTGAAAATACTAAAGAACTGGAGACAAGGTCATTGACCTCAAAAAGAAAAAGGTAACACAGAGACAACAAATAGACAACAAAAGCAAAGCCAAAATCACATACCTACAAATATTCAACAAGTGCCAAGTCATACAAAGCCTGGAGCTAATCTCATAGGAGGGAATTTGTCTGGGAAGGCATCTAGAAGAACAGGAGCCTCTAGCAAGGTCTTGGAGAAAGCAAAACTCGGGTCATGCGGCTGAGGAATGAGGGCCTTTCAGGCAGAGAAGCAACCTTAGCAAAACACATCCAGAAGTAGTGCTGGACCAGATGTGAGCAGAAATTGCAAGTAGCTTGATTAAAGTGAAGGGACAGAGATGTGACTTGGAAAGACATAGTACCTGCAGGGATTCATTTGGAAGATCATTGAATAACCTTAGCATTTAATCCAAGCAGAAAGGAAGGGCCAGAGTTTTACATAATAAATTTTTCATCCCTGAACTCCCATAATCAAGAAAGCACTATTCTCAGTTCTTTAGCGGATATTATTCCCGATTTCAATTCCTCAACTTAGCCTTCAAGATTATCCAGAGAAGTCTGAATTCTTACTCAAACATTCGAGACTTTTCATGACATGGTCCCAACTTAACTATGGTCCCAACTTAACTATTCCAGTCCGATGCCCTATTTCTCTCCAATAGAAACCTCCCACACAGCCATGAGGAAACTAAGGACTGAGAATATTTCTTTGTATTCATTCGCACAATAGTACACTTTTTAGCATTTCTGCCATTGCTTTCTGCCATTTTCACTTTTGCCAGAAATGCCTTCCTCTCTTTTATCACTGTGGGTCCTCTCCACCCATCACAGTGCAACAAAGGTTGTTTTCTGTGAAACCTTCTCAGTCTTCCCAACCCACAGAGATTTCTAACCCTGTACACTTGCGGGCTTATTGTTTATAACACCTTTTTAGCACTGAAAAATTGACATGATATAGTTATCTTTCTCTACACAATTTATGTGTACTTACAAATAGACAGTAAGCAACTGGAGGATAGAAATTTATCTTATATTTTTCATTACCCATAATGCCTTGTACATTTTAAGTGTGCAGTGAAAATGAATATATTGTTTTCTTAGAACACATGAGAATGGGACTACTTCTGTCTTCTACTGTTTTATCTCAGCACCATGTTTGGCAACTAACATATCTATTATATTTTTGTTCCATATAAATGGATTGAATGAGCAAAGCATAATATGGCAAAGTTGGAGAAGCAGAAGCTGTGAAATCAGACTGATCTAGGTTCAGTTCCATCTCTTTCTACTACAGACTTTGTGACAATCTTGGACATATTCTCAATTCCCTTAAGCTGTATTTTCCTCCATTACCAATGAGAGTAATAATTATCTCACTTGCAATATCTTTGTCAGATAACATGCATAATTCTAGGCATTCAGTAGATAGATATATTATCTATTATTAAAGTTTTCTACCTGAAATTTTCCCATTAATCATTAGATGTTTATACTTGAGCAGAGAAAATTCCCTTGTCCATTTCACAACTTAAAATGTTTCCATATACCATAGAAATAAATCTCTTATCCTTTCTTTAGCAGACTGCGTCCTCTTCTCCTTCCTTTAAAATACTCTTATTCTCAAAAAAAAAAAATAAATAAAATAAAATAAAATACTCTTATTCTCTTGTGGTTCACACTATGAAATTTTACTACTCACAACTACCTAGATGCCATCACCTGCTGATATCCGTGTCATTTTCCGTTATTCACTGAAAATGTGAACATCTGGTCACTATTTTCCTCCCCGCTACCATTATGATCTTCATTTCTGGCAAAGTGGGAGGTTCTTTGACCTCCCATCCAAAGCCTTTTTTCCCCTCACCACAAAGTGGCCACTGACGTCCATGGCTTATACCTTAGATCTTGGCACATGCCCTCTGAAACACTGATTGTAAACAGTTCATTCTGATTACTACTTCTTATTTTTCCAGTTGAATTATTATAGGTGTCCCTCTCCAACAATTATTTAATTCTGCTGGAACTCTTATCTGTTAACTCCACCAACAGCCCGCTCATGCCCTTGCTTTCCTACTAACCCAATTCATATTTCATGCTTCCTCAGTGACCTCACTCCTTTGCACACACCCTCAATTCTCTTGCCCTTGTACCCTTCCATTGTAACTCTTTGTAAAACCCCAAGTCAAATCCTGTTTATCACCCACCAGAACAGTTGGACATGGCTAGAGAAAAACATACAGCCAGGCTGAGATTTCACTTTAATTATATGACCCAAAATATCTTGGGAACATGAAACATTTCCTGAAAATTCCACTCTTCTTCTCTAGCAAAATTGCTTTTCCACTAACCAAAATAAATGTACACTATCTCCTCTCTGGTCAATCACTTAATAATGCCTTCCTTACCTTGCTTCATACATGTCTGACAAAATAAAAGTAATAAAACAAAAATCCATCTTTGGTCAAATTTAACAATCCTATTGCATTTCTGTTTATAAACTGCCTTTTCTCTCATTATACTGTATGTTATCAGGGCAAGAAAACCCCTCCTCTTGTGCATTCCCAATCCCTCTTACCTAATCGAGATACTTCTTTCTACAATAATCCCCCTTATACTCTATATTATCAATTTTCCATTTTATACCCTAAACATAGGTCATATTACTAAATATATTTGTACCTCTAGGTAGACACGCCTATGCTCAAATTTCTCTCTAGCTCCTGTTCCATTCCTCTGCCATGCTCTATAGGTGAGCTCCTCAAAACAGTTGCCTATGTGTCATCTCTCTGATTCCTCTCTTCCAAATTCTCTCTTTAGTCTCCTCAATCAGCCTTTTTTTTTTTTTAAGATTTTATTTATTCATGAGAGACACAGAGAGAGAGACAGACACACAAGCAGGCTCCCTATAGGAAGCTTGGTGCAGGACTTGATCCCAAGACCCCAGGATCACTTCTGAGCCAAAGGCAGACACTCAACCACTGGGCCACCCAGGCATCCCTCCTCAACCAGCCTTTTGTCTTTAGCCCTTGTCAAAGTCACCAGTGACCTTGTCTTGCCAAATCTAATGATGAATACCCTGTTCTTACTTGATCTCTCTGTAGTTTTGTATGTAATTGACCTGTCCCTTAAAACTTTTATTTGACTTAGCTTTTCAGATACTATGCTCTTTTAGCTTTGGTTCCCTTGGCTGTTGCTCCCTCTTCTAACTCCTGATTGTTGCAGTGCTTCAGGGATCAGTTTTCTAACTGCCTATACAATATTTACATGATATCAATGAGCCATCTCAAACCTAACATGAATGTCCGAATCCTCAAACTCACTTCTTGTCTTGCTCAATCAAGTCAATGCTGCTACTATTCAGCCAATCAAATCTAACAATCATTTTTGATTCCTCCTTCCCACTCACTGTACATTTAATCCACCCACAAGTTTTGGTGGTTCTACTTTGAAAAAAAAACAGGTTTCTCTGTTATCGCTTTTGACCTACCACAGTCTATGCTTTATACAATAGTCAGAACGATCTATTTAAGACATAAATGAACCCATAACCTTCTCCTTTTTAAAAATCTTTTCTTTTCTTTCCTGTCATACAAAAAAGAAAATCAAATTATTATTTATACTTCTTGTTACTTGTATGTGAAATTCTTCCCCTAGATTTTTTGTATGTGTCAGTCTTTTTTATTTTTCAGGTCCTTACTCAAATATCACCTCCTCTGTGAGTCTCCTTTGCACACATTATGTAAAATACCCTCTGCTCACAATTTGCCATCTTTCTACCTGTAATATTGACATCCCCCTTGTCATTTCAGATGAAAGAATAAACAGTAAGTCATACCGTCCCCAGGCATGGCTGGACCAGTCAGGGAATGTATAGACTCAGGCCCACGAGATAGGAATGCTTGCTTATCATTCAGAGGAACCCATAGGAATGCAACTGCACTAGCTTACATATGTACAAGTAGCTAGTTTATTCACATACAAACAGCTAATCAGCGTTATCCTAAATACATAATCACCAGATATACCTAATGAAATCTCTAACATAAAGAACAAAGATATTTTTCAAATTGCAAGTCTCTTGAGATGGAACAGACCTCCATGGGACCAGACAAAGTGACCCCAAAAGTTATTAAGTAACATCTGTCAGCATAAATTCATGGGCCTCCAATCAATGGCATCCAGCTTCTGAAAAGACTTCTGCCCCAAATTATGCTTTTAAAAAGCCTCACTTGCAAGCCATTGGGGAGTTTGGGACTTTTGAGCCTTAGTTTTCTGTTCTCCTGGGCGGCACCACATCAAACAATGGCCTATCTTTCTTCACTGCAAAAGTTCCATGTCCATTTTTTTATTGGCTTGCTGCATCTCAGGTGGACAAACTCTCATTTGATTCAGTTATACCTGTTTTATTTTCCTCATACAATTCACTACTATTTTAAATTATACTTTTATTTTTAAATATATTTACTTCACAGAATGCAGACTTAATTTCCCTTACCACTATATCATCAATACCTAAAACAGAAGCTAGCTCATAATAGGTATTGAATCAATATTTGCCAAATGAGTGTTAAATGAAAATATTTAAATATCAAATCCTGTGGATTTCCCTTTACAGTCTTACTTGCTCACCCATGTTAATGATTTCCATTGCTGTCATTCTAATTCAGACCTCATTTCTGCTCACTTATGTCTCTTTATCTTTTCCTCCAGTTCATTTGGAATACTCACTTCCATTAGTTTTTACCAACTTTACCACTTTCTCACCTTCATTAAAATTAGTCTTTATATCTAAATCAGATTTTACAATTTTCGAAGTGATTTTTCTTGCAATTATTAAACTCACTTGAACGTGCACTTATAAATACAAAAATCTTGAGTGATTCCCTGAAGCATGAAAGTATTTCATCTGACATTAAAAACTTTGATAATGTATTTCCAATGGACATTTTGAGTTTTAGTTTAGATGTCATTTACCCTGGATCAAAAATGATATCTCTTTCTCTTCTGAATTTCTGTATTCATAGGATGATGTGACCCTTTCATATATTACATTATATTACTTTTATATTTCCCTCTACTGCTAAATTGTCATTTCCTAGAGGTCAGGAAACATATTTTATTCATGGTTGTATCCTCTATCATAGCTAACAGAATGAAGTATTTGTGTCAGTGATTGGTATATATCCGACCTGTGATTTTTTTTTCTTCAGATTTTTATTACCGAAGTTAATATTTGTAGTAGAATCCATGACTAAACTTTTATAAAATATCTACATTCAGGATTATCTGAAAGGAACATTGATTTATCTTTTAACTTAATGGTTTGTATTAGAATTACTATGACATTCTAGTCTTGAGGGACTATGTATCCTATGATCAAAAGGTAAGTTCTGAACCCAAACTCCCTAAGTTCAAAATACCAGCTCCTCCACTTATGGGCTTTGTGATCTTGGGCAAGATGATTAACTTTTTTATGTGCCTCTCCTCCACATTTAACCTACTTCACAGGTTAAGAGGATTACTTGAATGAGGATATGTAAAGCTCTTAAAGTGCTGGCACATGGAAAGCACTCAATAAATGTGAGTTATAATTAGTCTTCCAACTTCTGCACCCAAATTTTACTACCTCCAGCAAAGGTGCTGAGGCAGAAACCACTACTATGCAGTGTTTCTGTTGAGATAATGGAGTCATGGAGAAACGTGTAAACCTACAGAATCTGCAGAGATATATTTGCATACCCAGCTCTTACTTTAAAGTCAAAGACTGGAGCTCAGTGTTATTTCATGGATGGTGATTGATATTAAAAAAATATGCACAAAAAATTAGCAAGCTCCCGATAGTCATGTTAAGGCTGACAGTTTTGAGAGTACACAATTATATATTTATAGTATAATTCAAATGAATTTAAAATTAAATTAAATTTGCTCTATTGAATAGTGCTCAACTCTAAGCAAATAATATGAGAGGGGATTTTTTTTTTGCTTGTTTTTTATTTGTTTTGTCTTGTTTTTATGTTAACATTTGTTAAAGGAGAATTAGAAACTGGACATAAACATTTATCTTCTTCCCCAAGGAACAGGTTGACAGACAAATCTCTAAGGATTAAAAGCAATTAATACCAAAAGATAAATGGCTGGAACACGATCATGTTAATCTGTAAGGATTATAAATTATAATTATAAATAGTGTCAGGAACTCTAGTCAAGATTCTCATGGCAAAGACTAGTCCTTCACAGTGAATCATTAGAAAAATCACATATTCTTTTTTCTTAACCATTATAGAAGTTTTTAAATTTTGCTTTTATCTTAAGCAGAAAGCAAATAAATAAATAAATACATCTCACATGATAAGATGCTTTACAATAATTTGTCTCAGTTTAGATTTTTAGTTTGCCTTCATAATGAATACCAGTAAGATATATGGGTGTGTTCCTTTCACAGAGCTGCTATTTGGAAAACTGAAAAAATTCACTTCAATTTTCCTTATGATACCAGAAGAGTACCAAAGTATATGTTTTCATTAACGTGTCCTCAGCCAACCAGAAGGGAGACTATTTCAGGGCCTACACTGAGGTTAGACATCCTCTAAGAAAATGGGATGGTTAGACTGACCTCAAACTAAACAGAGAAAAAGGAAGTGAAATATGTTGTGTAACATTTCAGTCTAGAAAAAATAATAATAATAAGGAAATGGGATGTCCGGGCAAAGAGATTCCCAAAGATTTTTGGCAATGCAAAACCTGTTTGTTATTTGATTATATAGTCATCTTCTCTACCAGCTTCTTTCTCACATCCTGGGGATAAATGTATATTACATCATACGTTGAATTCGACAGATTTAACTCAAACTATTTTGATTTGAAAAATTTTATGAATTTCTAACAGCCTATATGCTAGTTGACTACCTCTTGAGATGTTGTAAAGCCAAGACCAATAATCAATATTCAATAATCAGATATTTATTGTGATAATCTGTTGTAGAACTGAGGATTTGACTTCACTGGGAAGTGAAATTGTATCTTCCTGTCTTTCTGTCTCTTCTCCCTTCCACTTCCAATTCTTACTGTAAATACTAACTCTTTCCTGAGATGGAAAAGCAGATCACAGTCATCTGAGACTTGATGCTGGTGCATGCTTCCAGCAAGATCTGCCTGAGGTCATGGCTCTTTTAGAGGCTCAGGGAGACAGCAATATAGTTAGTGAGATCAGTGCCTCAAAGTCTTTACTATCCCTTAAAAAACAAAAATACATTTACAACACCTCCATATTCCTTTCAAGATTAAACTACACCATCCTGTGCCCTCATCCCATTGCGAAAAAGCTGCATATAATGTATCTATTCTGATCTGTACTGATGTCTACAAATATATGTAATGCCTAAAATTTTACATTTGTATGTAAGATCATTTATGCCTTTGGAGACTTCATAGCTACTATGCTTGGAAAGAGAGAAAATATACATAAGAAGAGAAATAGCAACACAAGATGACATAGGATAAATACTGAATCTGGGGCCCCTTTGTGGCTCAGGCAGTTGAGCGTCTGTCTTCAGCTCAGGTTATGATCCTGGGGTCCTAGAATCGAGTCCCACATTGGGCTCCCTGCTCAGAATCGAGTCCCACATTGGGCTCCCTGCTCAGTCTGCTTCTCCCTGTACCCCTCCCCCCTGCTCATAATCTCTCTTTCTCTCTCTCTCAAATAAATAAATAAAATCTTTTGAAAAAAATACGGACTCTTCTAGCGGTGTGTGATGCCTGGACTAAAGTGAGCACCAACAGCTGGGTGGTAATATAAACACATGAAATATTCTTGTACCTGTGTGTGCAAGTGTGTGTATGTATATATAATATATATATAATGTATATATTATGTATAATGTATAAATATATATCATTTATGTCCATTTCAGTTAGTAGGATTTTATGAAGTGAATTTTATAAACTCAATCCTGCATGTACTTTGAAGGCACCAAGGGACGGCATGGTGGGATTTTGCTCCTACTACTATCTACCTGCCCCTTCCAGATTCACTCCAAATCAACACACCGTCAAAATAAAAATAGTGTGCTTTGCTGTGCTAACATAGCCTGAATATAAGTTTACTCGCAGCCTGGTCTCACACCTAAAGCCCTTATTTAGAAGTTCTATACCTATCCTGGGGGATTTTATCCATTTTAACCCAAAGAACATAAAGATAAAGAAGATAACAACCTTCCTTCAAGGAATTTGTTTCAAATTTACTTGTTCATGGACACACGGAAATTTAATTCATTGCTCATAGGGAAAACACCATTTCAGGGAACAATTTCTAAGGTAGACATTACTGTGAACATATGGACAATTTTGAGATGATAAGACATTTGGGGGTACAGCACAAACAGGTCTCTTGAAAATACATGTATTGTCTCGGGACTCAGTTGTACATAAGCCATACAAAGATGCTGAGCATCTTTATCATGCTTTGGTTCTCAGAACCAACATGACCTTGGTTTTAAGGTTACTCTATTCATTTGGCAACACTGCCTTTTAGGATAATCTATAATTAAATGAGAATATCTCAACTTTTTGTCCCCATTAAAGTACTAAAATTGTCTGAATCACCCAGTCTTTGAGACTTCAGCTTCCTCATATAAATCCACATGGCAAAATGCCGTTTGCTTATTTCATGTAATCGGATTGCCTGTGTCATCTCTGGAGACCAGCAATTATTAATATTAATGAAACCTCAGGCCCAGGCTTGTAAACTCTTAATTGTATATATGCGTCATATTATCTAGTAAATATGCTTTCAAAAATAGCACTGCTAGTCTGCCAAGAATCAATTCAGGAAAATGTCGAGGCATTCATTCTGATGCTCCTCAAAACCCATTTTAACCTATCCCTGACCAGACAAAGCTGGCCATTGCACACCCTTGCTCATCCCACCCTGAGAAAAATTGCTTTATTTATATATTTAAGATAAATGCTTCCAATATTAAGCAACTCAGATGTATGCTGTTATTTGGCTTCAAAAAAAGAATATAACATTTTTATTAGTCCAAAATCATTTGTACACCTGTTTAGCCTTCTACCTTAAAATCTTTTGAAGACAAATGGACCTATTTTTTTCCCTCAGATCTAACTAAGGGCAGCACAAATTACAATTCCCATCAAGGAGGATGGCTCTTTACTCAGTGTTTCTTTGTGGATTATACCACAGAAATCTTCCAGGCCAAATTTAAAATACATTTGTTTTAGAGTTTGCCAAGTCAAGTATTACTTAGCAATTTTAGTGTTATTTGATTTCTATGTAAAAGTGTTTTTCTGTCTTCACTCTCCTCCTCAAAGCCCATTTATGTCTTTCTGCCTCTAATATCTATTTGTAGCAAAGACAGTGAAAAAGCATGGGAATTCTAAAGTTAGCCTTGCTTTTGTTTGATAAACATGATGGTTCTTTTTGTATAAATGAATCAAAAGCTTCCTGTGTTATTACCCATTTTACCTCATTGTAATGAGCATAGTATATATTGTTTATGGAGCTACTGGATGCATCCTGAGAAATGATTCAAATAATACATGGTGGTTGGAAGCATGTTTTACTACATATCTATATGTAATGAATGCAGTAACATTGTACTTGCTGCCCAAAATCTATCATTAAAGGCAACATAGCCCTCTTTTAAGGTTATATCACTTGTTCTCCTCAAAGGGCTAATAATGCTGTCATAATTTCTGTTTCATTTAGTTTATTGGATCCTTTATTTTAGGAGATCAATACATGTAAATTGTTCTTAAATGTAGCAGACACTCCTTGTCACCCTGGTGAATACTGAAGTGAAGTCATGTGATTTATGCTCTTAAACACACTCTTACCATTGATTGGGAATGCCAATACACCAGCAGTCTGAAAGTCCAGACTGTTAATATGGTTCCTTTTGTTTCATTTCAACATCTCAGGAACTTTCAGTCCTGGTCCAAAAGAGTTTGCCCAACTGAAGGCTAGGAGAGAACACTTTGTGAAAAAGATAGTGAATGACCCATTCCTGAAATAAAGCCCTACTGAACAGCTCCATTAATTACAAAACTCCTCTAGGAAATCACTCAAAGAACACCTGAAAGCTATCATCAGGGTATGTTTAAAATTCTCTGAAGACACCATTCCACATCTATATTTTAAACTAAAAACTTTAAAAAATCTAGAATAATATTTTTCTTATGACCACAATCTTACATCAAGTGCTTGCAGTGATCCCACATGGTGATATGAATATCATATAATTGTTTCATTTGATTGCCTCTACAGCTCTGTGAAGTGACTACTCTTGTCCCTACCTCACAAGTTTTAGGAACCATACAGAAAGGTTTAGTACCTTGCTTATTTGCACATGTCCCATCAAGTTCACAAACATTCACAAGAGTTCAGAAACTCTTCTTAAGAGTTTCCTTATCTACAAGATAAGGACAAAATACTTACCTCATAAAGCTTAATGTCTTGTTCTCATCCATCAGAGAACAATGACCTAAAAATTTATTTACAAAGGACTTAAAAAAATAGGAGGAAAGGTAGGTGTTTTTTTTTTCCAATTAGTTTATGGAAATTTATTTCAGAATATCAGCCTCCAAATTGAGCACAGATTTTAAAAAGGATATTATTGTCCAAACTACTCTGTAAGCACAAGCCTAAAATCACCTTCCAGATTACCTTTATGATAATGCTTAATGAACATCAGAGTCTCATTTAAAATATTTTGTCTCTGTTTAGTTCAGACCTGCATAATTTATATCAAAACCACCATGCTACAAAGACTTATGTTGTAGAAACCAAAAGTATGAGAGGCAGAACAAAGTTCTGTAAGACATCACTGACAGATAAGAATGGGACATCATGGGCATTGGACCCTATAACCACCTTCATCATAACCTTGTTTGTAGACAAAAACAAGTTACTCAATTCATATGGGTCTCAGTTCTATGAAAAAGTGATTGGCTAGAGAGTATTAAAGTTTCTTCAAGTTCTCTAATTCTAAGTAACATTTTTAGGTTAAAAGAGATAATAGCCAGATCATAGTGGGGGGGGTAGTCAGTATCATTAGATCAGGGGTGAATCTGTTCCATATAAAAGTAAAGCACATGTACCACAAGGCGAGTCCCCATGGGTTAAAGACTTGGCATAGTATGTCTAAGTGATAAGAAGAATGTACTTCAGTTTTTCAGTTCTATTTATACACAGTAAAATATTTAAAAGAACACTTAAGAATTCTTATGAGGAACACGTAAAAGACTATTTGTAATCTTGAAGGCAATATTCAAGGAAAAGTATATATTGTTCTCAGGTTATTTTTTTAAATCAAAGTCTAACAGTATTTTTGGCAAAGGGAAAATTGTGAATAACATGGTATGCAGCTGTGTATGGAAAAACTAAAAATGGAACTGTAATTTGGTCTTAAATTAGAAACACATCTGAGTTTCGTTAACAATTTAAGAGTGATATTAATTTGCTTCTTTCACTCAATTGTGTATATATGTGTCAAAGAGAAGAAAGAGGGAGGGAGAAGATGAGGGAGAAAAGACAGAAGAAAGAGAGGGATTAAAGACAGAAGAGGGAAAGAGAAAATGTCTGACAACTAAACAAAGATATCATAATTTGTATATGAACTTTAATCTGCTTAGAGTTAGGCTCTCTAAAATGGGCAGAAGTACTCTACCTTGAAAAAGGAAAATAACTGAAGTTCTTTCAAAATCAACTAAAAAGGAAATGTGTTAAGAGAAACCTATGACTTCTTAGCCATATAATCTAATAATGCTTCAGCCTTATCATTGCTTTCAATAAGACACACAAATACAAAGCCAATGAAAACCATTATGAAGTCCTATGAGATATACAACTATGAAAACTATACTTGACTAAATTATAAAATATAACAGCATAGAAAAGATTTATTCTTATCACCTGTGCTCAGGAATAATTACTAAATAGGCCATAAATGTTTCTAATCTAGGCCATACCCAACTGCAAACAGGTCAGTTCTCCATGTAGATTCAAGGACATCATATCTATAGTCCAAACAATCAACTTCATGTACTAATCTAAGTAATCTAACACATTCTCTTGGAAATTTATTTAATGCTAAAAATGAGAACAATTGTACTCACATGTGTTCTTAAGTCACACAAAATCAGAAAGAAAGAAATTAAGAAATACATTAACCTTTGTCACAATACCAGATATTATCAAGTTAGTCCTTAAATGACTTCTCAAGACCCAGGATTCCAAGTTGACTCCCTTTTGTTCTATGTCTAAATTGAAGGGTTGTGCCACAGTAAATCTGGAACATTAATTTGAGTAATAATCCAGAAGCTTGTTAAAAGGGACAGTTCCTTAAACCTGTCCAAGTGATTCTGATTCAAAGATGTGGGTTGGCACCAAAAAAATATACATTTTTAATGAGAACTCCAGGACTCCAGGATCTAGAGTCTAGGAAACTTCATAGACTGTACCATGAGATATGCTGAATGCTTTGCTTTTAAGGTTCTTTCCAGCTATAAAATATTTGAGTCTTAAAGAACAGATAGTGGCAGGGAAGTACACATGAGTGATGATATAGAGGAAGGACACAAAATGTCAATAAAAGACTCATTCTTCATCAATACATATTAGCAATCTGTCAAGCACAGTACATGTAACTGGTGATAAAGAGATGAAGGGGAGGTCCCCGTCTTCTGGAAGTAACATAAAATAAATCAATGATTATGAGACAGTAGTGTAAGTATAATAATAGGGGGGAAAACAGAAAATGGCCAACTCTGTCAGAGAAGAGAATACTTTCTGGATTAAAAAAAAAAAGGATGAGAATAACAAGGGATTTAAGTGGATTAGGAAAAAGTAGGAATAGAGAAAGAAACCAAAGCAACTAATGCCACATAAATAATGAAGAAGAAAAGTAGGAAGATAATCCATAAAATTAGGCTGAAGTAGGGAGAGTCTATGAGAAATTGACAAAAATTGAATTTGGCTCCAGGTCCATTGATTCAATGTACCTAGAAGGCTTTAATTTCTTTTGCCTTTTCCTCTCAATTTTTTTCTGCCAAAATTTATATCACTTTTTCATTGAGTTCTTTGGAACAATGAGTCTATATTTCATTTTGTTAAATAAGCTAGATTATCAGTGTGTCTAAGCAACTAAATCATAATATTATCATTCTTTTGTAGAGTTACTGGCTTCTGAATATTGAGATTTATTGGCCATTCTGAATTATTTGAAATCTGTTGATTTTTTCCATTTGTTGTTTCCTCCTCCAAAACAGAACTCTTTAAACAGTTTTTAACCACTCAACAATCACTTAACCAAACTTTATTCTTCTATGCTGCAAATGACATTTAAAGCAACACTGGGTTCTGGTGTGTGCGTGCGTGAGTGTGTGTGTGTGTGTGTGTGTGTGTGTATTTGAAAAGGCAAGTTGACTGTTACATCCATGTATGGAAATAATTTTACATCCTCAAAATCCATAATAATTTATGTATAAAAATATGTACTCAGTTGCTAAAGTTTTTATTTCTGTTACTAAAGTTTTTACTTATTTTTCCAAAAGAAAAATGACACTTTAGTTCTATTAACCAAATTTAGAAAAACCATCTTATAAGAAAAGCAAGAGAAAAAAAATATCCCTCTTTTTCCTTTTCTGTAACAAAACTTATTTAATGTCTTTACACATATTCACATGTGTGTATCTATAGTTCACGTGTATCTATTTTATAAATCAATAAGCATAACCATATTCATGCTTATTTTAAATTAATATATTTTTCTTTTTCTATCTTTTTGCTTCTTTTCTCTCCTTCTACTCTTCTTTACTGCACTAATACATCCTAATATCCCTCTCCAAGGTGGCTCATATCAATACCTAGTGTCCTTGTCCATGTTATCTCCATTGTCATGTAATTATATACAGTATTAGCTATGCTCATAGGCAGACACACACATATATCTGATTTTTTCATTGTTTACAAGGCTGTGGCAGACAAAAGAACTAAGGGCATTCTCCAGCTGACAATCAGAAATAAACTTGGGCTGTCAGTCCACCAGCTTATAAGGAAATGAATGCTGCCAGCAACCACATGAGCTGAGAAGTGAATCCTTCCCCAGTCAAGCCTCAGATAAAACCCCAGCCTCAGCTGACACCTTGATTACAGCCTTCTAAGACCTGAAGAGGAGACGCAGTTAAACCAAGCCCAGATTCAAGATTCACAGAAACTTGAGAAAGTAAATGTGTGATGTTTCAATCCACTAAGTTGTTGGTAATATGGTTATGAAACAATAGATAAATAATGTATGCAAAAAATGGGATTATGTAAAACACATTAAAAGATGAACTATCTCAGTTTTGCCTGAGGCCTGACTACTTGAACATCTAGACAGAACGTGCAAAGTAGACTATTGAAAACCAAATTTTAGACCATTTCCCAAACCTGTCTTCAGGATTTAAAAAAATTATAGTTCAAGTCACCAGAGTTGGAGATTAAATAGAGGATTTCACTGGAGAGAGCTATCAATTTGCAGAAAACCAATTCTTGTTCCCGTGGGAGACTGGATGGAAGGACTTATCCCTCACCATAAGCATAATGAGAGGAAATTCAAAGAAATTATTTGATGGGGTGCCTGGGTGGCTCATTTGGTTAAGTGTCTGCCTTTGGCTCAGGTCATGATCTTGGGGTCCTGGGATCGAGCCCCACATTGGGCTCCCTGCTCAGCAAGGAGTCTACTTGTCCCTTTCCCTCTATGACTCCCCCCTCCACTCATGCTCTCTCTTTCAAACAAATAAAAATAAAACCTTAAAAAAAAACCACAAAGAAACTATTTGGAGAGTTTGATACACAACCCTAGTGCCTACAGAGCTAAAAGGTGAGTGAATTGCTAATGATGGCTTGGTGGGAGAGTAGAAAGACACTATTGGGAATTAACTGTGTTCTCTCAACAGAAGACCAAAAGTGTATTTTACCCATGGGCAAGACATGGGCCACAGAAGAGAGAGTTGGAGTGGAGTTTGTATAAATCCTGCCAAAGAAGGGTATCTGGAGTGGTGGAGAAGTCTCAGCAGAGGGAGGCTGAAGTGCATCACCAGATGCTCAGGGGACTAGGAAGCAGTTGGAAACTACCAGCAAAAGAGTTGCATCAGCTCAAATCAAGTGAATTGCCAAGAGACATGTCCCAGTTCTCCAAAGAATCCACAAATTATCTATTTGAAGCAAAGTCAGCCTCAAACATCCACCAAGTCCAGAGAGTGCCAACTCAGGCTAACTTAGTCACATAAAATCTTTCCTGATCCTTTACCTTTTTTTTCCTTCTCCCTTCTTCTACTACTACTCCTTTGATTCTGGAAGAGTCAGAAACTGATGTTAGACAATTGTGAGAGGAAGGGTAGAAACACAGGAAGGTTAGAACACAGGAAGCTTCTTCTTTGGCATCAAACATAGCTAGGGAGAGGAGAAGCTTTAATTTTGAATGAAGTCTTTAATTATTACACTGACTGAATGTATTAATTACTGAACCGAGTCCTTTTTTTAGCCAAAATGATTTAAAGATGTTTTATTATTCAATTGTGAGCAGTAAACTATGAGTTTGCCCTATTATTTTTTCCAACAGCCAAAATTCTAGAGCTCTACTAAACAGTTGTATAAGAGCAGCCATGGGTGAGAAATAATGTCTATGGCTACATAGACATTAATCCTGCGCTTTCAATGTTTTTCTGCACTTTTTTCACTCAAACTGCATAGAAGTCCAGCTTCTCACAAGTCATCTCCTATAATTCTAATTCACTTATTCACAATGGTTTAAATTAAGCATAAATCTATTTGACCTGTTGACAGGCACACTCTTTTCCCCTACCAGGTTTTATCTGCTTGTTTGCTCTTTTGAGCAGCAATTCTGACATTAAGGATGTAGCAATTAACATCATGTATATAAATTTTTAAATATTGATGCTTGTAATTTCTTTAAGATATTCTCAGGAGTGACATTTCTTGGTTGAATGATACATACACAAGCTGAAAAGCTTGAAAGACTTAGCATTTCCAACAGGAATGAATGAGAGTGATTTCCATCATGTCTCAGCCAGAAATACATATTCAAGCTCTTATCAATTTTCCCAGTCTGCTGGGTGCAAAGTGATAATTGCTGTTATATTAATTTATATTTCTTTGAAGAACAGCAGATCTGAGCATCCCATGATTTTACAGAACACAGATTCTTAGATTGGTAGAGGTTTTTATGAAGATATACTGAAATGTTTACCTAGATGTTATAAATATGAGACCAAGAGAAGTTTGATTGATTTGTCAGGATCATACAGCTCCTCACTGGTGAACGTGAACTAAACATCGCATTTGTAGTCTCTTATTTTTCAAGGCAATACTCCTTTAATCACAAGCCACTCGTTATCAGGAAAATATTTGATTAGCAAATAAGTAAGAAGTATATATAATAAGGCCTATGAGTCCCAAGAAGGGGGTGAAAAGTCACTATGAGTGATAGTAAACACAGCAAAAAGAAGGTAAATATTTAGAAAGAGTAAAAATAAAAATTTATTTGAAAGAGAGTACGTCATAGAATATGGCACACATAAAGAAGTTTCTGTAATGGCAATGGCAAAGGGAAAATAATAAAGGTAGGCTTAAAGTAGATTTTACTTTCAATACCAGGTTAAGGTATTTGTACTCTATGTTAAAAACTAAAATGAAGCCTTTTGAATGGGAGTGTAGATTAATGAACAGTAGTTCAGAAAAAGTGATATGGAATGTCAATACCAAACAAATGTTCTCAAATATAAATTTGAACAATTTACTTTTTTTCTTCAAGAAAATTATTTTGTAGTTGCTGAGATTTATTGTGCTCTAATAGATGCATATATATGTGTGGTGTGTGTGTGTGTGTGTGTGTGTGTGTGTGCGTATTTTTCAAAATAATTACCTGACTACATTCTTTTTTCATGAAGTTGTAATGGAGAGAAAGCCAGTGCTTTAACTTCTAGCAAGGCTAATTGAGTCTTTCTTGCTCTTACCTTTTTATTTTACATTGTTCTCAAACAAGCTACTGAAACCACATTAAATGTAAAACCACATTTAAAAAGTTCTATAGGTCATGTTTTACACTAAGGCTTGAAAAGAAAATTTTTCATTTTTTACAAAATAATTTTTGACAGCCAAGAATCTATATTAAATGACTGCATATAAACAATAAAGGAAAGCTTACACAAGATAAGAGGCAAAATGTCCTTAAAATGTCTTTAAAAGAACTGCATTCACTCAATTCATAAGCCACTCCTTGGAAAGATATCAGACATAAAGTAACCTTAAGAAATCAATGAGTTTAAAATCTTTTGGTGAATTATTGTTTCAAGATAAATAGTAGTGTGCCAATTGTTTAAAAGAATTACTTGCTCAGGAAAATCTGACTTATGCCTTTGGTGCGAGGATAATTCTATAAGGAAAATTCATACAAATACTTTTTAAAAATTCTGTTTAGTTAATGCACAGTATTATATTAGTTACAGGTGCACAATATAGATATTCAACAATTCCATGTATTACCCAGTGCTCAACATAATAAGTATACTCTCAATCTCCTTCACCTATTTCATCCATCCCCTCTCCCCTCTGGTAACCATCAGTCTGATTTTTTTTGTAGTTAAAAGTCTGTTTTTTGGTTTCTCTCTCTTTAATTGGTTCGTTTGTTTTAATTCTTAAATTCCACACATCGGTGAAATCATATGGTATCCATATTTCTCTTATTGACTTATTTCACTTAGCATTATACCTTCTAGTTCCAATCATGTTGTTGTAAATAGCAAAATTTCATTCTTTTTATGGCTAAAAATACACATAACATATATATTTATGTAATATATATACCACACCTTCTTTATCCATTCTTCTGTCACTGGACACTTGGGCTGCTTCCATATCTTCGCTATTGTAAATAATGTCACAATAAACATAGGAGTGCATATCCCTTTCAAATTCGGGGTTTTCATTTCTTTTGGGTAAATACCCAATAGTGGAATTACAGGATAATATGGTAATTCCATTTTTAATTTCTTGAGGCACCTCCATGCTGTTTTCCACAGTGGCTGCACCAGTTTGCATTGTCACCAACAGTGCATGAGGGTTCCTTTTTCTTCACATCCTCGCCAATTGTGGCTCCTTGTGATTTTGATTTCAGCCATCCTGACAGATGTGAAGTGATGCCTCATTGTGGTTTTGATTTGCATTTCCCCAATGATGAGTGATGTTGAGCATCTTTTTATGTGTCTGTTGGTCACCTGTATTTCTTCTCTGGAGAATGCCTATTCATGTCTTCTGTTCATTTTGTAATTGGGTGAGTTGGTTTTTCTGGTGTTGGATTGTATAAATTCTTTATATCCTTTGGATACTAACTCTTTTTCAGATATGTCATTTGGAAATATCTTCTCCCATTCTGTAGTTTCCTTCTATAGTTTTCTTTGCTGTGCAGAAGCTTTTCACTTTCATGTAGTCCCAATAGTGTATTTTTGGTTTTGCTTCCTTACCTCTGAAGACGTATCTAGGAAAAAGTTTCTACAGTTGATGTCAGAGAAATGACTGCTCATGCTCTTTTCTGGACTTATATGGCTTCAAGTCTCACTCTCACTCTCATTTCGGTCTTTCATCCATATTGAGTTTATTTTTGTCTATGATGTAAAAAGTCTAGTTTCATTCTTTTGCATGTAGCTGTCCAGTTTTCCCAATACTACTTGGTGAAGAGAGTGTTTTTTTCCTTATGCATTTTCTCACCTACTCTTTTGAAAATTAATTGACCATATAATCAAGGGTATATTTCTGGGCTCTCTGTCATGTTCCATTGATCTATGTGTCTATTTTTGTGCCAGTGCCATACTGTTTTGATTACTACACTTTGTAGTATATCTAGGAATGTGGGGTTGTGATACCTCATACATATACTTTTGAGAATTATTAACAGTAGTATAAAATACTACACATATTAAGATAAATAAGATATATTAATGAATAGAATACAGATAATTTTTATCCCTCAGAAAAAAATATTATGGAGAATTCTAAAAAAAAAATTTTTAAACAGTGACAGGAAAGTAAAATAAACGAAAAATCTATAATGGAAGTCTATAAGATTATTTTTTAAAAAAAACATTCAGTGAGCCTTCAATAGAATGAGACATCTGAGGATATTTAGCTATGAAATAGAAATAAAAATAAGCTGTTTCAGTTGAGCATGTTAAACATAAGAAATTTATATTCCTTAGAAATATTTTTGAAAATGATCTCACAAAGTTTGAATTTACACATGAGAAATTTATAATTTCACTTCAAATTTACAAATGTTATTATACATCCAGTTATGTGCCTAAAATTTTGACTTACGTTAGACAATCAAACTTATGAAACATGGCCTGTACTATTTTTTTCTAAGATTTTTTTATTTATTTATCTGAGAGAAAGTACACATGTAGGAAGAGGGGCAGAGGGAGAAGGAGAAGCATGATCTCTGTTGAGCAGAGAGTCAGATGCAGCTGGATTCCAGGACCCTGGGATCATGACCTGAGCAGACGTTTAACCAACTAAGCCAACTAGATGCTCCAAACATGGTCTTTACTTTCATGTGACTCAAAGTATACAATGAATAGATACTTAAGGACATTGCCTTTTTTTTTTTTTTTTTGAGTATGTTGCTTATTAACGGATACTCACTTGCTGTTAAAACATCATTTTTGTCATTGTCAGAAATCATATACTGAGAGAGATGTGAGCTTCTCAGTTTGATAGTTTTTGTGTTATTTTTATTAAACTATGTAAGGTCAGTGTGTTTCTCATCATAATATTTTTAAAATGTAGTTTAATTTATGTTTCCGGGAAAGGCATGCTTTCTTAATGCTTCCTCTAAATTTAAACATCTATACTACTAGCTTAGCACTGATTTCTCGTCTTTCATTCATTCAACACATACCTAGAGCATTTATTATGATTCATGCACTATTTGAACACTATTTAATATTTCTAATAATATTTTTAGGGCTAAATATTTAAGGAAGCATCCAGCCCTCAGTTAGTTTTGTAGCTCTGTAGAGTTGGGCAGGGAGAGGGAGACACTCTCCAGGAGTCTTTGCTGAGTGCAGGGTCCAATGCAGGGTTTGATCTCATGACCCTGAGATGATGACCTGAGCCAAAATCAAGAATCAGACACTTATGGCTGCCCAGGTGGCTCAGCGGTTTAGCACCGCCTTCAGTCCAAGGTGTGGTCCTGGAGATGTGGGATCAAGTCCCATGTCAGGATCCCTGCATGGAATGGAGCCTGCTTCTCCCTCTTCCTGGGTCTGTGCCTCTCTCTGTCTCTCTTTTTCTTTTTTAAAGAAAAAAAAAAAAGAATTAGACACTTAACTGATAAAGCCACCCAGGTGCACCAAGCATATATACTATTATTTAATGTACCTAGCACCTACCTACATGGGTTCTCTTTTAGTCTAGTATGACATTTGGACTCAAATTACTGTGATTCAAATGCCAATTCCAGGTTGACTACCTGTGTGATTTTGAGTGTATTTGACCTGAGCCTAGTTTTCAAATCTGTCAAATTAGGCATATGCTTCAGAGATTTATAATGAATAGTATGATGTGTGGCGTGGCCTTTTAGTACATAATTGATATATAATACATGCCAGTTATTAGTATTAAAGTAGCAAGGTAGTTAAAACATTTTTAATGTAACATGGTCTTTAATTTCAGAATATAGAAATCAGGGCAGCCTTGAAAAATCCAGCAATAGAGAGGAATTTTAGGAAAAAATGGGCAAGTCATTTAGTTTTGATGACTTAGTTTCTCATTTGTAGAACATTTTAAAATAAAATTTTCTCTGAAATCCATTGAAATACTACTCTTCTTTTTTAAAAATATGTATGTATGTATGTATGTATGTATGTATGTATGTATTTATTTATTTATTTATTTATTTATTTAAGAGAGAATGAGTTGGGGAAGGAGCAGAAGCAAAGAGCAAGATTCGTAAGCAGACCCCACACTGACTGTGGAGCTCCATGCAGGGTTTGATTTCATGACCCTGGTATCATGACCTGAGCCGAAATCAAAAGTCTGTTGCTTAACTGACCACACCATCCAGGTGTCCCCTACTATTCTTTTATTTTTTCACCATAATAGAATTTGCCAGCTTCTAACTAGCAAGATCCAGCATCAGTCTGATATACAAAGGTGAAAGTCATGTGATAAGGAACTTATGACCCTTTAAGCACCTGTTTCTTTTGTGCACTCACTGCCCACTCTCTAAGGTGACAGGACAGAGTTAAACAAAGCTTATGAAAGAATGAGATATTGCCAAAAAATAAGACTTTATTTATTACTGAAGGCAAGATATTGAATGACTAGAGAAGAGATAGGTAACTATTTCACAAACAGTTCAATGCTATTCATTTGGGATGCATTTAATAAGCAATGCTTTTATCATAGTAATTCAGGAAAAAGTAACTGCCAACCATTTTCTCGAGTAATTGAAAAGAAAAAAACCCTGTGGAAGGCAGATGTTGGCTGGTATTCTCTCTTCTACTTTCTCAACTATCATAAATCACATATTTCATACTCTTTACAGTGTTTTGACCTTTTAGCATTTTACTATGAAGAAAAGATTATGATTTCTCAAATCTCTACTCTGTAGGAAGTTTTTCCTAATAAAATACATTTGAATAATTCGTGTAAAATAAATCCCAATCTTCTCACAGAGAGTAAAAGATGATAACAGTGTTATCTGGTTCTCATTTCAGCTGCTTTGCTCAGCTTAATTGCAACAAATTCCATCATCCTCTCCAGTTCGATTGTCTCTATCAAATGTTTTTGAATCCCAATCTGTGCCTTGGAGGGAAACCTTGTTTATTGACCTCAATATAATTATCAGCAGCCATCCATGAAGCACAGCATGTATTGTACAAATATTTGGACTGATCATCTATTGTGCCAGGAACTTTAAAAATTGTCTTGCTTCACACATGATTTGTCCTCTAAAAAAATCGACAGACAGTGTTAACTTGACAAGTGTGGAAAAGGGAAAAAAAATAATTAAATGTGGGTGCGTGAAAGAGAGTACTACTCAGTGTTTGAAAGGCAATTTTGAACCATCACTAATTACAAGAAAATAGGAAGGGTCAGAAGTAATGGGAATGCCATAATTTAACATTCAAAGAAATAAAGAAACAGAAAGGCCCTGTGATAATACCTCTCTTCTGGACATTTTTTTTTGTCCCCTTTCTTCAAAGCTTATTAATGGCATAGAGAGAATATTGGTGAGAATTAAAGAAATGAAGCTTGTTAGTTTAAGCTTTCTATTGGCAACCCATGCAAAGAGACACAAATTAGGAGTGAGGCCTTAAACACTTTCCTTCACCTTTTACACTTGAGTTTTCTCAACTGCAGAATGAGTGTTTTGACTAGACAGTGGCAATGCTACTGTCTACGCCAGCTCTAATTTCTAAGATTTGTATATGCCTGGCTGATTTGGCTGTCAAGAGAATGTAGTCATCCAAACAACAAATTAAATTAGCTATAGCAATTTCTAAATCAGCAAACCAATTTTTTTGTTTTGTTTTAATTTTTAACTGACTTGGCTTCTCCATTCATTGACAAAAATATACATGTAAAAAAGTGGAAGCTGATGCAGCCCTAGGAAATTGAGTTAAAACCATTCTTGAGAGAACCAATAAAAATAAATGATACTAGGGACATGACTATAGAATGGTGCTTAGTTTGAAATATGACTTTGAAGATATATCAGTGTTTACAAGAAAGAGAATCTATTAAAAAAGCAAGATGGAATAAATAATCACAAAAAGTAACTTTTTTTTTTCTTTTTAACAAGACAAATTTCAAACAGAGTCATCCAAAACTATATCTTTCAGAGTCAGAGGGAAGAAACTAGGGGAATTTTGAATTAAAAAAAAAAAAGCTCAAAAAAATTTCTTGAATGAATGAATATTAGGTTTATCTGCTACCAAGATGAAGAAAAGAGGTCTTTGTTCTTTCTCTAAGCATGTTTCCATGCAAAATTAGTATCCTGAAGGTTATCATGAATACTTCCTCATTCTGAACCCTTTGAAACTCTCATGATCTTATTAGCAGTCAATAAACCAACTAATTAAAAAATGCATTTTTTATCCCAACTGTTCATCCACTGTTCTCTCTTACAGTGAAGAACTCTTTGATGAGGTTCTATTCCCTGTTCTTCAGCCTCAGGCTGCTTATCTTCTACCCCAGGAGGAAATGTTTATGTACCTTAAACCCCAAAACCCACCTAGAAAATTTAAATGAGTAGAAATGATTAATTTAAAATAGTTTTTATTGATTTTCTAATATTTCAATAATAGAATGGGATTGTGAGTGAGCCAGGAATGAAAATTTGATTTGGTTAGATTGAATTGTGGCTTATCAGTCAACATGCATCTAACATATAAAAAACACTTTAAAATATATGACTGAGTCCATGGCCAAGAAGGTCACACTCTATACTACTTATGGAAATTACTATAAATATATAAAGCTAAGAAAAAATAATGCAGTCACTCCAGTGTACTAAATGAATAATTCACCAATTACACACATACATACACTAATTATTCTCTGAGTTGAGAAGAGGAACAAGATCTCTGTGAGCTATGATGTTTCTTGGAAGTAAATAGTAGATCTTGAAGAATTGGTGAAATAGCTATCAGAAAAATAATGATTTTTTTTAAATTTCCAGTTTCTATTTTTTTTAAGATTGATTGATTGATTCATGAGAGACAGAGAGAGAGAGAGGCAGAGACACAGGCAGAGGGAGAAACAGGCATGGAGCCTGACATGGGACTCGATCCCAGGACTCCAAGATCACACCCTGGGCTGAAGGTGGCGCTAATCCACTGAACCACCCAGGCTGCCCAAATAATGAATTAATATAAGCAGATTGACATTATTAAATATTTAAAAGTAGATACTATTGACTATAAAGTCAAGATTATATAAAATAATGGCACATTGTGGAGGAAGCAGGTAGAATTTTAGAGGGTCATTGTGAAAACAATTGCAGTTAGAATCTGATGTAGTGCTTCTCTCCTTCAGTTGACTAGAATAAATATAACCATTACTAATTAAAATAAACAGGATATGTCACTGCAGTAAATCATGAGATTATTGTGAATAATTAACACTGTAAATGGACACAAACTATAACAGACATAATCCGGTCAGTAGAGTTAGCAAACAGATGAAGAGAGTTGGAGAGAATGAAAAGTCGTGCAGATCAACAGGCAGGAGACCTGGATGTAGCTTTGGTGTTGCCACCAACTAACTGAATAACTTCAGTTTTTCAATGACTATTCTCCAACTCTTGTAATTGTGCCCTATTTGCAAAAGGTTAATATTGGAACTAATAACCCTTAAGGTCCCTTTCTGTTCTAAAATTCTGAGTCTGTACAGAATGGGTGTAGTGGTGGAAACCTCTTTCCCAGAGAGGATAAATTAGCATTCAGTACTTCAATTTCTGCTTGCTATAATTCAAGTATCGCATTTGAGATTAAATCAGGTATTTCCTAAGACACTCCAGACCCCAGTGAAAGTTATGCTGGTTGAAAATTTACTTAGTTTATTCCTCACCCACTGTGGACATCATTAAACATTATGGCCAACTAGTAAAGAGAATTTGGATTTTTTTTTAAGTTGAGGAAAGGATGTCACTGCTATATGATATTACTATAAAATACATCAAAATGTGTTAGGTTATACCATATGTGAAATTCCTGATATATTATGATTTTTTACCTAAAAAATGGGCACTTCATATAGCTCAAACTAAAATTCCACTTAATTCATTGTTTAAAAAGAGAATGTCTGTCATGTAGATAAAGTGCTACAAAGGGGGAATAATTAAAGTTTAAGTCTTTTGAAGGCACAATCAGAACTTAAAAATAAATCTGACTGATTAAAGGAACATTCATTGAAATTTCAAAGGGGGCACCTGGGTGGCATGGTTGGTTGAGCATTTGACTCATGGTTTCAGCTTGTGATCACAGGGTCATGGGCTCCATATTCAGCATGGAGTCAGCTTGGGACTCTCTCTCCTCTCTCTGCACCTTCCCCCACTATGTTCTCTCTCTCTCTCTCTCTCTCTCAAATAAATAAATAAATAAACAAACAAACAAATAAATAAATAAATCTTTTAAAAATTTTTCGAAGAAAGGGTAATGAGGAAAACATACCAGGTGGTAATAAAAAACTGAAATAAGAAATAAATTATATATAAAGGAAAAGACTGTGTATAAAGGAAAAACAACAATGAAAAAATCAGTAGAGAACAGAATTTTGGAATGTGTAAGTTACTAGACCCTGAAATCAAGAAAATAAATTACTGAATCTTCTTATTATTGGGACTATACCTTTTAGCCCCAGATGTATTCCATTTTCCTCCCTTGTAAAGGTAGTAAATAATTTTGTTTCATTTCTCTAGTTGTCATCTTTCAATTAACAATTATTACTCTATAAGATTTAAAGAGATAAATGAAGTTAGATGCTATTATCTAACATTGGCAAAATTGGAAAATACCAACTTACTTAATCACCACAATTATTTACCTGAGCACTTTGTTCCATTACTTACTAGGAAATATTGCCATTTAGTAACAAGTGGGAAAACTAGTTTTCACGAATAAGACACATAATATATATCCTTACTATACAAAAAGTTTAAACGAATAAGTAAGAAAAACCACTTCTTCATCAGCTTGCAATTACACTATACATATATGATATTCCATCCGTTTCAGTGTTATATTTCTGATGTTAATATCCCTGGATTCTTCTGTATGTCCCTGGACATCAGTTTTCTTTTTTTATGGTCCATTATTACTGCAAGACTCATCGTTAGTCTGGAATTCCAGTATACTCCAGCATAAAGATATCATTTAATAATGTCAATACTAAACTAAGTCCACAATTGCCAACTTTTGCATGTATGCAAAGGTTTGATTTTTGCCTATTGGCAACATGCTCTTAAGTAATTTTATATATATATATGTAGATACATATACATATATATATGTGAAGAGAGTTGGATAGAATGCACAATACATATATTCATCAAAATATTCTTTCACCTGATATGAGAAAAAACAGAAGTTGATAGGGAGGATAAAAATTAAACTACTTAGAAAATTATCTAAAATCCAAAAAGAGGAGGAAAATAATAATATGAATTTTTTTCTATATAGATTGCTTCCTCCACCTTACACGGAAAAAAAAATTCCCTTAAATTATAGTTCCAACGCTCTATATTAGAACCGCGATTTTTTCTGTGTGAAAGGTTTATCCTCAAAAAATATGATACTCTTTCTTTTTGTAATGATCAAGCAAAATCCACACTTTATTCAAATTCTCTTAGTTTGAATTTTTGCTGTTGCACCATCTCATCCAGAATACATTATATTAAGTCATCATGTCTCCCTAGGCTCTTTCTGGTTTTGGCAATTTCTCAAAAATTCCTTCTTATTGATGATTTTGACAGTTTTTTTTTTAATTATATTAAGTTTTTAAAATTTTAATTCCAGTATAGGTAACATACAGTATT